>NW_022196905.1:110759268-110791500 GCF_008632895.1 Mastomys coucha
CTTTCTCCCTCTCTTTCTCTCTCCCCCCTCCCTCTCTCTGTTCCCACCCCTCTCTAAGGCCCTGCAGGTGTTTAGTTCATCTGCTGCTCCCAGTTCCTAGGCTTTTCTGATCCCCTGGGTTAGGGAAGCCTAACACCCCAGAACTCTATGGTTTAATTGCTTGGGGGAAGGGGGAACTCCCTCTTGTGTTGAGTCTGCACCAGGAAACCCAGCCCCTTCATTCTCAACCTGCTATTTTGTCACATAAAAGACCCTCCCAGCTGGGGAAATGAAAAGAAAAAAAAATCTAGTTTTTGGAATCTTGCTTCTTCCCAGTCCTTTGATTTCAGCATCCTCGCCTTGGGCTACAGTCTCCAGGGTCGTTATGATTAAGAAAGACAAAAACCCTTTTGAAGCTCTGCTTGTCTCTGGCTTGTGTCATGCTGCTTTAGACTGTGAACATGAAAACCCACTGGCAAAAATGGTTACATATGGACTTGTGCTGACTGTATACAAACAAGCACTGGTCAATGTCCCATTTACTCTGACACTGTGGACCTGGGGGTGGTGGTGCGGGGTATGAAGAAGTGAAAACTAGATCTTAATCCAGGCATAGCCCATGGGAGGATTGCTCTACTCTCTACTTCAGCTAAAGCCGAAGGATTGCTGTGAGTTTGAGGCCAGCCTGGGCTACATAGTAAATTCCTGAGCTACAGAGTAAGACGTGATCTCAAAATGAACAAAAATCCTTTTTTAAAGGTGTGTGTGTGTATGTATGTATGTATGCACATGAATGTTACAATGAGTGTACATGCCAGAGGAAAACTGTGTGGAGTGGAATCAGTTCTCCACTTCCACTGTGGGTTCTGAGGATCAAACTCAGGCCATCAGGCTTGGATAGCAAATGCTTATAACCACTTAAACTATCTTGCCAACCCCCAGTCTCTTATCATCGAAGGGTCATAGCCCTTGTGCAAGGACACATAGTGAAAAAAGTACAAGTTGGTGTGTTTATAAAGAGATAAAGAGATATAAGATATGTTCTATGGGGATGTGGTGAGATATGGGGGAAGGGGATGTCTCAGCAGACCCATGCTGAGGCAGCCCTTCCCCCTGAGGGACCAGCCACACGACAGTATAGTATAGAATAGAGGTTATTCAGGGCATGGGGAGGGGAGTTACGAGGGTAGTAGAGGCAGAGAAAGGCAGAGAGAGAGAGAGAGAGAGAGAGAGAGAGAGAGAGAGAGAAAGAGAAAGAGAAAGAAAGAGAGGGAGAGGGAGAGGGAGAGGGAGAGGGAGAGAGACAGAGACAGAGAGAGAGAGAGAGAGTAGAGAAGTAGAGGCCGGCCATGGCCATGGGCACGTGGAGAGAGGGGGAAGGGAAGGGAATGGGGAAGGGGAGAGCAAGAGAGGGAGGAGGGGGCAAGCAGCCCCTTTTATAGTGGGTCAGGCCAACTTGGCTGTTGCCAGGTAACTGTGGGGAGGGACATACCTGGCTGTTGCCAGGTAACTGTGGGGGTGGAGTTTAGACAGATTGTTGCCACGAATCATCATCACATTTCCATTGCACTGTAGTATGTCCTTACACAGCATTGTGTTATCCAGTAGACAGCGTGACACAAAGAATGGCCATCTATAGATATGTCATTCTAACCCTTGGGTCCCCCCCCAAACTCTCTCTTTCAAAGCATTTAACAGATGGTGATTTTATTTTATTTTATTTTATTTTAAATTGACTATGTTTTTTTTAAAAGATTTATTTTATTTATTTTATGGGTATGAGTACACTGTAGCTGTACAGATGGCTGTGAGCTATCATGGGTGTGGCTGCTGGGAATTGAACTCAGGACCTCTGCTGGCTCGCTCCAGCCCCGCTCGCTCCGGCCCAATTCACTGTAGCTGTCTTCAGATGCACCAGAAAAGGGCGTCAGATCTCACTATGGGTGGTTGTGAGCCACCATGTGGTTGCTGGGATCCGAACTCAGGACCTTCGGAAGAGCAGTCAGTGCTCTTACCCACTGAGCCATCTCGCCAGCCCCAGACGGTGATTTTAGAAGCATGTTTTTAATACATGCCATGCTGCAGTAAAGAACAAGAAAGCTCTGAAAGCCAAGGAAGAAGGTTGCTCCTAGTCAATGGGAAGAGCTGTTAAACTGGAAGACATCTTTGTGCTTCAAGTAGAAACAATTACAATTTTTAAAAAATTTTAAAAAAAGATTTTATTTCTTTATTTTACACACACACACACACACACACACACACACACACACACACACACATGATGAGTACACTGTAGCTGTCTTCAGACATACCAGAAGAGGGTATCGGATCCTGTCACAGATGGTTGTGAGCCACCATGTGGTTGCTGGGAATTGAACTCAGGACCTCTGGAAGAGCAGTCAGTGCTCTTAACTGCTGAGCCATCTCTTTAGCCCAATTTCTTTTCTTTCCTTTCCTTTCTTTCTTTCTTTCTTTCTTTCTTTCTTTTTTTTGTATTCTTTCAGCTTTGGACTGGAGAGACAGCTTAGCCTGTAAAGTGCTTGCTATGCAAGCATGAGGGTCTGAGTTCCATCTCCAGCGCCTGTGAAAAAAAATAAGGGAGGTTTTAGGAACTTGTAATCCCGACACTGGAGGCAGAGGCAGGAGGATGTCTGGGGATAGTCAAGCCAATCTAAGGCTACTAGAAAGAAACC
The DNA here is from genome assembly GCF_008632895.1 of Mastomys coucha. NCBI lineage: Eukaryota > Metazoa > Chordata > Mammalia > Rodentia > Muridae > Mastomys > Mastomys coucha. The sequence continues at coordinate 110,761,941 of NW_022196905.1, forward strand.
TGGGTCCTAGTGAGATCCCAGCCTCAAAAACAGTGAGAGAGCTGGGTGTGGTGGTGCATGCTTTTATTTGTTTTTGTTTTGTTTTGTTTTGTTTTGTTTTCAAGATAGGGTTTCTCTGTGGCTGTCCTGGAACTCACTCTGCAGACCAGGCTGGCCTCGAACTCAGAAACCTGTCTGCCTCTGCCTCCCAAGTGCTGGGATTAAAGGCATGTGCCACCACCGCCCAGCAGGGTGTACACTTTTAAATCCAGTTCTTGGGGGGCAGAGGCAGGTGGATCTCTGTGAGTTCAAGGCCAGCCTGGTCTATAGGGTGAGCTCTATGACTTCCAAGGCTACATATAAAGACTCTAAAAACCAAACCAAAGAAACAAATGAGACAGCTTGGAGGAATGACCCCTGAACTTTGACATCTTCTACTCTCACCCCTTAGAACACCCTCTATGCTGGATAGTTTCCTGTCAACTTGACACAAGGTATAATGATCAGAGAGCAGGGAGCCTTAATTGAGAAACTGCCCCCATAGGATCAGGCTGTATGTAAGTCTGTAGGGTCCAGATCATTGTGGGTGGAGCCATCCCTGGGCTGGTAGTCCTGGGTTCTATAAGAAGGAAGGCTGAGCCAGGCAGTGGTGGCGCACACCTTTAATCCCAGCACTTGGGAGGCAGAGGCAGGTGGATTTCTGAGTTCGAGGCCATCCTGGTCTACAGAGCGAGGTCCAGGACAGCCAGGGATACACAGAGAAACCCCGTCTTGAAAAACAAAACAAAGCAAAGCAAAACAAAACCAAAAAAGGAAAGAAAAGAAGAGAAGAGGAAGGAAAAGAAAAGAAAGCAGGCTGAGTAAGCCTCAAGGAGCAAGCCAGTAAGCAGCACTCCTGCATTGGTTCTGCATTGGATCTTGCCTTCAGGTTCCTGCCCTGCTTGAGTTCCTGTCCTCACTTCCTACAATACTGAACAGTGCTGTGGAAGTGTAAGCCAAACAAACCCTCTCCTCCTTTGCTTTCCAACTTGCTTTTGGTCATCCTGTTTCATCATAGCAATAGACAGCCTCACTCCTTCCCCTACCCACATAAACTCTTTCAATCCAGAAAGTTCATATAAATAATATATATAATATATATGTAATATATAAATATAACATTATATAGTATATAATGTATACATAGTGTGTAAAATTATATGTATTATATATACACATAATATATATAAATAATATACATATATAATATATATTATGTAGCTTTATTCTTTGAGAATTTCATACGGCTATATGATCTATTTTGATTCTATCGACCCTCATTTCTTCCATCCCCTCGTCCTAGTATCTTGCTCCCTAAACATGTCTTCCTCCCAACTTTTTGCCTTTTTATCTTAAACCTACTGACTCCAACTAACCTGCCCACCAGTGCATGGCTGTAGAGCCAGGAACCGCTCATGGCCAGTCTACCAGTAGCCAACAGTCTAGAAAGTTCCTTTTTTAAACTTGTAAAGATTTATTTATTTGTATTGTATGTAAGTGAGTGCTTTGCCTGCATGTGTGCATGTGTGTCTGTGTGCATGGAGGTCAGAGGAAGGTAACAGATGCCCTAGAACTTGTATAACAGATGGTTGTGAGCTGCCATGTGGATGCTGGGAACTTAACCTGGGTCCTTTGCAAGAGCAGCTGGTGCTCCTAACCTTAGCCATCTCTCCAGCCTCTCTTAAAACAATATTCAAGCCGGGTGGTGGTGGTGCACACCTTTAATCCCAGCACTTGGGAGGCAGAGGCAGGCGGATTTCTGAGTGCGAGGCCACCCTGGTCTTCAGAGGGAGTTCCAGGACAGCCAGGGCTACATAGAGAAACTCAGAAATCCGCCTGCCTCTGCCTCCCAAGTGCTAGGATTAAAGGCGTGCACCACCACCGCCTGGCAGGTCCACTTTCTTCTGCTTTAGTCTCTGCATTTTGTTTATTTAAGGAGCATTGAACAAAAATAGCCAATTCCGGATATCATAGTCTGGCCAATGTCGCCCTGAGCTGGCAATTACAGGCTATCTTCAGTCTGTGACGATTAATTGTCTTCTTAATGCTAAATTCTAATTAAGCCTCCAGTTTTGATTTGCAACTTCTCATTTTCTTCTGTTGCTCAGGTGATTAGAAATTCTAATTGTGGATTAATTTTGCAAAATTAACACATAAAAGGGCATCTTCGAAAACGCTTCCCATTGCATAACTCCAAAATGCTGGGGAGGTGGTTTGGCATCTCAGAAAGTCACAGAACTTAGCTACGCACAGAAGCCTTTCCAAAGGACCCATCTGCCTCAACACCAGGGAGGCCTGCTGAGGTTCAAGCTTGCTGTACTCAGAAGTAAAGAACTCTACAGGATCAGCTTGGCAAAATCAAGGTCATGTTAGGTCTTTAGAACCAGTGAGTAGCGTCAGAACTGAGACCAAGGCAGCATCAGACACAAGAAAAGAGCACCCTTGTTCCTGTCTCCTCCACACTCCTAAATGACAGCACACGACAAAGTGCTCACGGGGCAGAAGAGTCAGCGATGTCTTTCATCGGGTCCCACTACTCACTCCTAGGGCTCAAGCCACACTGTAGTTAACAAGCTTTCTCCTCTGTGGGAAGAAGCTTCATCAGCCGAGCAGCTGCTGCTCCTTATGTGGGAAAAGGCTCTCCTGTGGTCTATTATTTTTTTTAAAAGAATTATTTATTTTATGTATCTGAGGACACTGTAGCTGTCTTCAGACACACCAAAAGAGCGTATCAGATCCCATTACAGATGGTTGTGAACCACTATGTGGTTGCTGGGAATTGAACTCAGGACTTCTAGAAGAACAGTCAGTGCTCTAAGCCATGGAACCATCTCTCCCACCCCTGTGGTTTATTTTTATGACGATGAAAGTGTTGCCTTTGATGCTAACAATGCCAAGCGGTCACTTCAATGCACCTCTACTTCTGTTCTGTGAGGAAAGCTGGCTGTGTGTTGCTCCAGAGTGTCAGTCAGTTGGCTTTCCATTGTTCTGGCAAAACACCCGAAGAGCGCACCCTAAGTGAGCACAGGGCTCTTTTGGTTTGTGCTTTTGGAGCCTCAGTCCTTGGCCACTCAGCTCTATTGTTTCCAAGCTGATGGGGAGGCAATCACATCATGGCAGAAGGGAATGGAAAAGTAAAGTTGGTTTCTACCTGGAGGTTTCATCCCTATTGGCAAGCTTTGACAGTGCTGGAAGCTTCTATTTGTGATCCTAAAGAAGAGTGTTCCGCAATCTTACCCAGCAGCTGTGAACCCCAAGATTTACAGCAGTGCATCCTGGCAAACAGGCCTAACAGAACCACAAAGGTCCTTATCACTGAGAGAGAGGGGTGGGTGAGCCAGGCATAGAGGGATCATGGAGGTAGAGTTCAGAATGATGAATCAGGTCTTTATAATTTTCTTTTGAGATAGGCTGTGGTTTTGTAGCCCAGGCTGGCCTGGAATTCATAATCCTCCTTGACCTCCTGAGCCACCACACCAGGGTGAAGGGTTGTAGTTTATTCAGTTTTAAATCTTTTATTAAGAGGAAAGACAGAGGAGGGAGAAGCCATTACCTCTCTGTCTTTTGTCTAAAATCAAGCAGGGAGAAGAAAAGCCTACTGCAATGGTTTGTATATGCTCTGCCCAGGGAGTGGCACTATTAGAAGGTGTGGCCCTGTTGGAGTAGGTATGTCACTGTGGGTGTGGGCTTTAAGATCCTCATCCTAGCTGCCTGGAAGTTAGTCTTCCGCTAGCAGCCTTCAGAGGAGGATGTAGAACTCTCAGCTCCTCCTGCACCATGCCTGCCTGGATACCATGTTTCCACTTGTCGATAGTGGACTAAATCTCTGAACCTGTAAGCCAGCCCCAATTAAATGTTGTCCTTTATAAGAGTTGTTTTGGTCATGGTATTTGTTGACAGCAGTAAAACGCTGACTAAGATACCCACATTTCACATTGTCCTGATCAAAATACAACGTGCTTGACATTTGAGAGAAAGCCTCACCTGCCTGCCACCCATTCCACCAGATCAGCAGAGCACAGAACATGGAGCTCTAGGACACATCTCCCTGGATGACATTTCCCTCCCCTTTTCTTCAAAGAGAACAAAAGCCCCAAACTTGTAGGCAGTTGAAAATCTTGTGTTCATCCAGGCAGTGGTGGTGCATGCCTTTTAATCCCAGCACTTGGGAGGCAAAGGCAGGCTGATTTCTGTGAATTCGAGGTCAGCCTGGTCTCCAGAGTGAGTTCCGTAACAGCCAGGGCTACACAGAGAAACCCTGTTTCAGAAGAGCCTGTGTTCAGGGTGGGGAGATGGTCTGGCAGTAAAGTGCTTGCTGTGCAAGCCTGAGGGCTGGAGCCAGGTGTGGTGGCATGAGCCTTGCAGTCCAAGCACTGGGGAAGCAGAGACAGGAGGATTCTGGGGTGGCACAAGGCAGCCAGGTTAGAGAATCCATGACCTGCAGGTTCAGTGAGAGACCCTGTCTCAAAATAAAAGTGTAGAGCAATAAAGGAAGACCCTTGATGTTAGTTTGTGGCTCCCACTAGCATCCAAGTGACCCAAGAACCTGAGAAAAAGGCCCATATCAATCTGGCTGAGCTGTGAACTGGCCTTACACCCTGAGAAAAAGCTACCCCCAAAAGGACTCCATCGAAAAGGCAGAGCTCAGAGTCCTGGGTGAGAAAGAAAGGTGTCCGGCTGTTGTTACATACCTCCCTTGAACCTTTCTTTACATGATCACCTTTATACTACATTGGCTTGTCCTTTGCAAATGAAAAAAATTAGTACTTATACCCTACATACCAAGTGTCACACCTCGCCCAAACCATAAACTTAACTTCTGCCTTCCTTCTGATTGGTGGTTGTTAGAAAGTAACAGGGTCAGGCTTGTAACCTGGGGGGTACAGATTTGTTGGAGAATAACCTGGAAACTGGTGCTAGATGCGAATTTTGTTGGGGGCTAACCTGGAAAAGGAAAAAAGGAGAGAAAAGGAAATGGTTTGATTCAAGAAAAGTCATGAGCCAAGGATGGAAGGAATCAGGCCCTGGTGTTAAACACAGGTCTTGTTTGGGAGGAGGTAACCTGGAAATTGGTGCTATGTACTGGCCTGTTAGTTAACTTGAGTTTAACCTTAAATCGGGTTCTCTAAGATGGAGTCTGAACCCAAGATCTGGTCTATCACTTGTAGAAGACATAAGGTATTAATAAATGAAAGTCTCAGTGCCAGGAATTGGCTTGGTGTCCCAGAGAACCCCCTGCATGCCAACAATACAGGCCGTGGCCATTGTTCTTGGTTTCTCCCCAAAACTAGATGGCAAGGCCCTATTGCTGATGCCATCATACACATTAGGGGCCGGACACAGAGACATCAAGCTGGACCTGAATTGGAAGCATCCTCTCTGCTGGCTAGCTTTCACAGTGTTGATACATGTGTTGTAGGTCTGTTGGGAAGAGAAGCTATCAACGGCCTAACACCCACCTGTAAATCCTCACAGTATTGGTGTAATAGTGGTATCAATTGTTATGTAGGTAGACAACTGCTTTACGACTGAACATAAAACCTGCTTCCCATGAGGGAATTCATACCTGGCATTCTGAACCTGGTCAAACGCCCATGGCTGGGGAGGTTATAATCCCTAGGACAGAATCCATTGCTGTTGTTTTGTTAAATGAACATGCTGCAAAACTGACTTCTAAATCTTGGTGTTTTATAATGCTACCTTAGCCTTGGTCAGAGAAATGTCTATTTGCAGTGGGCATGCATGCAGAGACTCACTGTTGGCCAATATTCCAAGAACAAACCACTGTTGAGTCCTCAGCCCCAAATATGACATCCACACTTCTCCAAGGCTCACGGAATGTCACTTGAAAAGAGGTTAGAAAGAACATAAGAGGCAGGAGATATCAAGGGATGCAGGAGATAGCGATGAATGCAGGATAGGATACAGCTATTGTGTACAGGAGCGTATAGCAGCTATGGTTACCTGCTCAAGACCTGTAAAAGACTGGACCCCCTCCCTAACCCTAGAAGCTGTTATATCTAACTGTTGCTAGGGAAGAAGATATTTTCTAAAACAATGTAGCAACTGGTAAGTTGCTCTTGCTCCAGTAAAAACCTCCACTGTCCTGCTCAAGCTAACATCCCTAATCAAATACAATAGGTTGTACACCTAAAGATATGGGAGTAGAGAGGAAACCTACTGAGAGAAGAAGGGTTTAGTAAGAGGGAAATTATAAGAGACATTCATGGAAGGGTGATTGCGATCAAATATATGCATGTCTAAAAATTTTCACAGAATGAATAAATTAAAAAACAAAACCTTTGCCCCCTCACCCCCTGGAGAGATAGCCCATCAGTTAAGAGCACTGGCTGCTCTTCTAAAGAACCCAGATTCGGTGGGCAGTGATGGCGCACATCTTTAATCTCAGCACTTGGGAGGCAGAGGCAGGCAGATTCCTGAGTTCGAGGCCAGCCTGGTCTACAGAGTGAGTTCCAAGACAGCCAGGGCTACACAGAGAAACCCTGTCTTGAAAAACCAAACCAAAACCAAAACCAAACCAAAACAACAAAAACCAAAACACCCAGATTCAATGTTAATCACCCACCTGGCAGCTCTCAAGTCTGTCATCTGTTCTAGGGGATCTCACGCCCTCTTGTGGTGTCCATGAGCACTGCGTGCACGTGGTGCAAATGGATAGAAAGGTGGGGGGAGGAGCTTGTGTTTTTGATATGGCTTGATAGAAACTTTCAATGAAGTCTCATCACTATGTGTCTTTGGGGGCTTGGAGGGTGGCTCTTCTGTCCTGAGTGCTGTAACTGAAAACACATGGCATACTGCGGAGTCTTTACCTTGGAAAACCAGCATAAATCATTGGGCCAAATGGGCCATTCTCACAAGCCCAGATGATCCTGATGTGGACAGTGATCCACTTGCACGAGAAATGAAGACACAGAAGCAAAAGGCCCCAAAAGGAGAACTCCAGAAAAATAGTTTTCCTCGATGTCAGAGAAACCTACAGTATTAAAGAGAGGAACATTTTGTTGGCTCTTATCAAAGCTATTTTTAAAGTCATTTATATTTGTGGGTTCAGTGAGCTAGAACAGAATCACAATCCCATGCAGCTGTGAGATATTTGGTGATATCTCTGGGGCTACTGCTCTGAGCTTCTATTCCACCTCAAAAATTGGTAGGAAGACTAAGACGAAGAAGAAAGAGAGGCAAAAAGAGACAGCCTGGGAAGACAGGGAAGGCATCTAGGAAGTCAAGAGAGGCCAGAGACTCTGCTCCATCAGAAGTGTTTGCTTAGCATTCACAGAGACCTGGGCTTGATCCCCAGCACTGCATAAACTGCCCATGGTGGCACATGCCTGTCATCCTAGCACTTGAGAAGTGGAGGCAGGAGGATCAGCAGTTCAAGGTCACTCTTAGCTACATAGAATGTTTAAGACGTCAGTGTTGGTTGTGTGTATCTCCAGGCAGATGGCCCCTTTGCCTTCTGATTCTCTAATTGGTGAGCCCAAGGTGATTTGGAAAACCTTGAGGGCAGTTCACTGCCAATCAAGCAGGGTACAGACTGTTGCTTTTCTGGTGTCCTGGAGTTTCAGCTCAAAGGTGATGGGAGAAGGTGAAATTTCTCCCCTGGGAAGAAGTGGCCAGACTTGTCCCTTGACCATCTGTAACTATCAACCTTCAGCCTACACACGATAAGGTCGAGATCTTATCTAGAAGTTTCTCTGACAGGCCTATCCTGTTCCCCAGGGGCCAGGTGACTATCTCAAAGCATGCTTGGTCTTGAGCCATCCTGAAAAGGCTCAGCCAAGAGGACAACCTTCCAGCAAGGGGTTCTGGGAGATGTTGGGGTGCTTCCAAGGGCAAGAATGGAAATGGGTGTGTGGGAGGTATTCACTGTGCCTTAGCCCAGATAGGGTGCCCAGATCTCTAGGTCTCTAAAGATTCCCTGTGCGCCTTTTGGATCAGTAGTTGTTTGGCAGGACACAGCTAGGCAGCTGACATTCTGGGCCTGTTCTCAGTGAGGATGGCCCTGCAGGTGGCAGGGAGCAGGCAGGAAAGGAGAGATCCACCCTCCCCTGGAGCTCACTGAAAACTCCTGAGCCACCTGGGGGTTACACCTCAGCACTGGGAGGGTAGAGGGAGCAGGGTCATAAGTTCCAAGTTATCATCTGCTATATAGCAAGTTCAAGGTTATAGGTTACAAGAGACCGTGGAGAGGAAAAGAGGCAGAGAGGGACAGAGGGAGGGAGGATAGAAGGAAGAGAGAGAGGAAGGGTGGGAAGGAGGGAGAGAGGCATAGAAGGAGAGAAGGAGAGAGAGACAGAGAGGGAGAGAGAGGGAGAGAGAGAGAGAGAGAGAGAGAGAGAGAGAGAAAGAGAGAGAGGAAGGGGAGAGGGAGGGAGCAAGGGAGAGAGGCATAGAGGGAGAGAAGGAGAGAGACAGAGAGGGAGAGAGAGGGAGAGAGAGAGAGAGGAAGGGGAGAGGGAGGGAGGGAGAGAAAGAGAAGGAAGGTGAGGGGATAAGGAAGGGAGAGGAGGAGAAGGAGTAAGGGAGGGAGAGGGAGGGAGGGGAAGGAGGAAGAAGGGAGACTGAGATCTCTACTGCATGTACCCTCTTCCCTCTGGTTGTTAGAACTGCCTGAGCTGACCAAGGCATGGTTAGAAAGAGTCCAGGAGGACACGGGAGACATCTTGAGCTGTGGGGTCAGGGATGATCCCCAAAGCAACTGTGAGAGACGCCTGTGAACATGACATGAAGCCCCTCAGCATGGACATTGCAATGCATGTAGGACCAGGGGCCTGAAAGCAGGTGTGTTGTCTGCCATGCTGTGCTCAGATTCCTCTCAGCTGTGTACATCACATTAAAAGTCCCATGTGCTATGACTAATGGCAGAGTCAGTTCAAGTCATATATGGTTGCTAGAAAAGTTCTGAAAGAATACTTAGGGCCTGTAATACTCAGGGGTAAAGGTGCTTGCTGCCAAGCCTGAGGACCTGAGTTCAATTCCTGAGACCCACGTGGTGGAAGGAGAGGTCTGACTCCTGAAAGTTGTCAACTCTATCTTACACACACACACACACACACACACACACACAGAGCCCATATGTACACACATGTGCACACAAACAATAAATACATGTAATACAGAGTAATAAAAAATGTAAAAGTCAATTATAAAAAAAGAATATTTCTCCTATAGAAAGGAGCAATCCACAATGTGGACTGCTTCCAAACAGGACAAAGATGCATTCGCTGTTACCCTGCCAACTGATGACTCCTGGTCATTTTCACCATCTAAGCCTCAGCAGAAGTATCTTTGATGACAACCAGAGAAGCCATTTTGGAACAGTATCAAATTTACCTCTCCCCATCACTCCTGACTGCTGTTAAACTCTCTTAGAGGTCTGTGGAAGACACCATGACTGGAGTAGCCACATTTCAGGGTCCTGAAGACAGAGGAACTACAAGGGGGTGAGCTGATCTGAGTGTGCTGAGGGGTGGGGCGGGGCGGGGTGGGGCAGAGACGCCAGAAGAACCTTTGTTCACCTCCTCAGTCCGTGGAGACAAAACAAGGGGCTCTGGGGAGGCTGACTGCCGAGGGAAGGACAGAAAATGAAGCTGAGGATAGCATTTTCTAGCTTAGGATAACTGGCAATCCTACCACAGAGCCAGAGGCTGCAAAGCCATGTAGAAAGTTCCAGAAGAACAAGACAGTTTTCAAAAGTTTTGCCATGTTTTGGGGGTTAAGGAATAGGGGCAGAGGGGCGGGGTGCTTTGTGTGCAAGGAAGATGGTGTCACACTGAAACTGAAAGCCACCCTTCACTCAGCTCTGCCAAGGAATGGAGCTGCTGTGATCAGGCTCCATAGCTCTTCAGAGCTAGAAAGCGTCATTTTGAGAGCATTGTATGCTCCTCATACAATGTTTGGCATGCAGCAAAAATTCAGCAAGGCTCAATAAGAGACAGGACTAGGCCATTGAAAACAAAGGGAAAATAGCCGCTAGAAAGAGCCTCACAGGTGGATAGGTGCTGGAGTCAGAGAGGGCTGGAATGTAGCCAATATTAATTGTATTCAGGGGAAACACAGAAAAAAATGGAGACAAAATGTAAGAAGGGAGACAAACTGGACTGTGTAGACCTCATGGTGCTTAAAATTGGTTGCATGACCTCATTCCAGTTAGAGTATGTGTGTGGTGTGTGGTGTGTGGGGGCATGGAACCCAGGGCTGGTGCATGCTAGGTAAAGTGCTCTGTCACTGAACCATGCACACATACAGACCAACAAAAATGAGGACCATACTGATTCAACCTCTATGTGAATTCTAAAGCCCATGGCTCAAAGTCTTAAAAATCAATTTGCTACAACTTTGCTAGGGAGTGTGTGCCTAATCTGCTCATTCCACAGGTGGCTTTCCCTAGGAATGACAAACTTCAGCACCTGTTCTGGGTCTCACAGTGCTCTTAGCACAGCTCATTGGAGTCCAGAGATGGGGTATTCTCTTCCTCTCACTCATCCTCTCTCTTGCTTTGTTTTTCTTCCCTCTTCCCCTCCTGCTTTTGAGACAGGGGTTTCTCTGTGTAGCTCTGGCTGTCTTGAAACTGTAGACCAGGCTGGCCTTGAACTCAGAGATCTGACTGCCTTCTGAGTGCTGGGATCAAAGTGTGTTCTTCTCCCTCTTCCTCTCTGTCTCCCTCTCCCTCTCTCTCTTTCTCTCTCCCCCATGAGGGATTTTTACTATGTTGCCAGGCTGTGACCTCAAACTTCTCTGCTCAAGCCATCCTCCTGCCTCAGCCTCCCAAGTGGCTGGGACTTCAGGTACATTCCACCCCAGGCTATTCATTATTGTAAACACAGCCTTTGGACAGTGCATTAGGGATATCAATCTGTCAATCATCCATGGGAAGCCTCCATGCAATGGCATTTGACTCCACCCTGAATGTCAAGAAAAAAAGTCAGAGAGAATTAGGGTGATGTGCTGTCTGGGCAGAGTTCATATAGAGAACACAGATTTAATCAGGAGTTGGCATAGCTCCCTGGAACAAGCCAGATGGTAAATATTTTAGCTGCCATGAACCATGCCATCTCTGCTGCAACTACTGGCTTTTTAACAGGGCAAAAGTAGCCAGGCACCATTCGCAGGTGGGTGATTGCTAGGTTACAGCCTTTGCAGCTACCCATGTGTCTCCTGATGGATGCCGTTCTCTCAATAAAGTCCCCTTGGGGTAAGTCATCTCAGTTCTTTTCTATCTAAACTACAATTTGTTTGTTTGTTTGTTTGTTTATTAGATGGAGTCGCCGTATGTAGCACTGGCTAGCCTAGAACTCGCTATACAGATAAACCAGCAGCAGGCTGGACTCGAACTCCCAAAGATCCACCTGCCTCTGCCTCCCTAGTGCTAGGATTAAAGGCGTGCGTCATCACATGAGGCTAAGAAGAAAGGCTGCTTCTTTTATTAATTTATAACAGGCTCGTGGAAATGGCTCAGTGAGTCGGGACAGCTAAGTTCAATTCCCGGAGCCTAGGTTAGAAGGAGAGAATTGACTTTACCATCTGGGCACTAACCTCGCGGGCATGCTGTGCTGCACGTGAACAGCCCCACCTCTGCCGCCCATTAATTAATAAAAAGCGTATCTGTAACAGAGGCACTCGGTATAACTTTATTAACTGCATAGTGAAATTTGAATTTCTTACACGACCCCCCCCTTCTTGTCACAAAGTATCTATCTTTCCCGGTCCTCAACTTCTTTAAAATGTACTGGGCACTCTTTACTGGGTACCCTAGGTGGGTAGCTGGAGGTAGACCCACAAGCCCTTGTGGGACAAGGAGCAAAGCAAAGCCCCTGTCATCCTGCAGATGGACATTTTTTTAGATCAGGCTCAAGTAGTCGTCGCTTCCCACCCGTCCCAACTCTGGGAAAGCCGTCAAGGTTGTTTTCCCGCATCCTTTAGCCCACCGAAGCCACAAGAAGCCACCCGCCAAGCCAGGCGCGGTGCACAGAGCCCAGCGAGTCGGGCGCGCACCTGCTCCCCGGTCCCCGCGCACCTGCTGAGCCGCGCTCCGGCCTCGTCTCGCGAGATCCGGGCTGGCATAGTGGCCCCCACCCCCACCCAGGCCACCGAGTACCTCTCCCCGCCCCCGGGCCGGGCCTCCCCGCCACCTCGGGGACCAGCCCGTCCCCCCTCCCAACCCCCACAACAACGTAGTGGCTGCGCTCCGCACGTGAGCCCCTCAGTCCCAAGGGACCCCGCCTCCCGGGCTGGAGAGTGGCCCGGCGGGCAGGTGCACGCGCCGCCTGCCGCCAGCGGGTCCCAGGCGCGCCCAGGGTGGGGGGACCCGGGGACCGGCTGCGCGCACGGCGGCTCTTGGGCGCTGCATCCCTAGCTCCGCTCTGCTCCGCTCCGCTCCCCACCCCGCCCTGTGATTGACAGGCAAGATGTCGGTGTGGAGCGAGGCAGGAGCGATTGCAGCAGCCGTCCCCCCTGGAGCCCGGCGGCGGCAGCAGCGGCAACGGCGACAGCAGCGGCAGCAGCAGCAGCAGCAGCAGCAGCAGCAGTGTTGTCGCGGGGAGCAGACCGCAGCCAGCCGCAGTGGGCGCCGCAGCCGCGCCAGCCGTGCGCACAGCATCCCGAGAGCGCGCTGAGCACTGGGACCCGCGGACCATGCCGTGTCACCGCGACCGGGAGGGGGACAGGCGCGCTCCTTTTTGACATAAAAGCCAGCCGGCCAAATAGATTTATATACATATAATTCCGCCCTTCACGGAGCCGGTGTGCGAAGCGTGAGCTCTATTTCCCTCTGCCTCCTCCTTCCACTTCTCCTCCCCTTCCTCCTCCTCCTCCTCGCCCTCCTCCTCTTTCTCCTCCTCCTCTCTAAGTGTACAGACTGCACCCTACCACCTGGTTGGCTTCTGACAAACGGGCATCTCTCCCTTTTTGGGGACCAGAGACACAGAGAAAGAGAGAGGAGAGAGACAAGGGACATTCTAATGCAGACTGCCTGATACTCTCCCCCGCCCCAAATAATAATAAATTTTGGCTCTTGTCCCCTCCTCCAACCCCCCACCCCCTCAAGCTTGTGTGAGATGTTGGGTTTCTTCAGGAGACACTGCTGAGAAGTCGCAGAGGTTGGGGAAGCGTAGAGGGGGTGGATTCCCTCTACCTCCACTCCTTCCCTCCCTCTTTTTTCTTTCTGGGAGGAGGTGGAGGAGGAGGAGGGGAAAGGGGGTTGCAGAGCAAGCGATGGATGAGGAAAACATGACGAAAAGCGAAGAGCAGCAACCTCTGAGTTTGCAAAAAGCCTTGCAGCAGTGCGAGCTGGTTCAGAACATGATCGACTTGAGCATCTCCAATCTGGAAGGGCTTAGGACAAAGTGTGCCGCTTCCAACGACCTCACGCAGAAGGAGATCAGGACCCTGGAGGTAGGTGTTGCCTGGGGTGGGGGTGGGGGCAATCCTGCCATCCCTTCCCCTTCTCCAGTCTGTCCCCCTTCCCTTTGGGGTTCTGTGTGTTGAGGGAGGGCCTGGGGAGGGGAGGGGGTAAAGCAGGTGGGCACGAATGATGCGCTATGATTTATCACCTGGCAAAGCTAGCGTGGATGTCCCTTCCCTTCCCAGTGCCGCTGTTGTCTGTGCTCGGCCGGGTGGTGGTGGTAGCAGTAATAATTGGTGTTCCGTATTTATTATTACGGGTTGTAGCTGTTGCCATGATTATTCTTTTCCTGTGGAAGGAGGGAGTTATTATTATTATTATTATTATTATTATTATTATTATTATTTCTCTCTCAATTTCTCTCTCTCTCTCTGGGATTTGTTTACGGGGGGGGGGGCTTGAGTGCTGGGTGCTATGTTAAGGAGCTGCAGGGAACCCACGTGACCTTGTGCGTTCTGCAGGTGGTCAAAGGTGGTTTTGCCTGGTTAGATGGAGCTGCCTAAATGGATTCAACCTTTTGCTCTGTGTCTCATCTCCCACCTCCCCCAATCTACGCCTTAGAAAACCAGATGCGTGAGAAAAAAAAATCCCCAGGGAAGTACCCATTTCTAAAACAATCGTTTGATGTAAGGGGGGGGGGGTTTGTCGATCTTAGCAGGCCCAAAATGAAAGTGTTATGTTTGCCTGGAGTGGTTCTTGCACTAGGTGGCGTGGGGAAAATGCTCTCGGGCTGCCTTGGAGGCTAGAGGTCCAGGAGAAAGAGTTTCGTTTGGCTCATTGTAGCATCTTCTCTCCCGCAGAACTTGAGGGGAGTTGAGAGCAGTTTGCTGAGATCGGTGATAGGGATGGCTACAAAGTTACCACCAAGAAAAGGAAGGAACTCTTTTCCTTCAAAGGCCATTTTCCCCTCCAGAGGATGCTTTCAGGGTTTTGTGAAATCCTCCAGCATCCACCTTGTTCAAAATGTCAGCCCGATTCAGCAGCCCCATCACCTTCCTTCCCTCGAAGGCCCAGCTGTCCACATTGCTTGATTTAATTTGGGAATTCCCACTAGCTGGCAATTGCCAGAGAGTGGTGGCTGTGGAGCTCAGAGCAAAGGAGGGTTTCCATTGGCATGGCCATGTACTATGGAGCTGGGTGGTTCGGTTAGCCTCTGGCTTAGCTTGTGAGTTCCTGAAGCCTGAAGTCTTTCTTCAGTCTTAGCTGATGGGGTCATCTGCATGGATGCACCTCTTGGATTCATTTGTTAGGCTTTTGGTTTTTCCTCCATGGTTTTCAGTTTGGCCTGATGTCTGTATGCAGGAGACTATGGTTTGGAAAGAGGAGTTTGTGTGTGTATATTTAAACACGGCACTTGCTGCCCTTGGGTGTGTATCTGTGCTCATCTGTCAAGTGGGAACATGAGCCCAGGGATGAAATAAGATAAATGTTAATGTGGGAAGTATGTTGGGAGGCCCAGGCACATTGCCTTTCTCAGGAGAGAGAGAGAGAGAGAGAGAGAGAGAGAGAGAGAGAGAGAGAGAGAGAGAGAGAGAGAGAGAGAGGGAGAGTTTGACTAACGTTTGCTGCTGAAAGAAAAGGTGTAGGCTGTTGTTAGCCCAGCCCGTATCTCTGCACAGGGCCCAGAACAGATTTGGTTCAGAACTACGCACAGGAAAGCTTACATAGATAACCCCTGAGGCCACCACCTCCACCATGTCTCTTCTACCCTCTGTCACCAGGAAAACCCCACACTAGACTATTACAGTCTTAAGTTGTTCAGGGTTTCCTTCTGTTTCTGTTTTGTGGTTGTTCTGTCCTCTGTTCACTGACTCCATGGAGGGCAGTGATTGACAGAGCCAGGCACTCTGTGGCTGGGGATGGAGCTCAGTGGTAGAGTGCTTTATACTTTTGTAATGCGCATGAGATCCTGGGTTCAGTCTCCACACTGTGTAAACATACAAATAATGGGCACTTGGCTCTGTTTTATCTCTGCAAGGTGTCTTATATTTGAAATTAGGGGACAAAACTGCTGACGTGCTGGTCAGGAAGCTGGAATCATAGGTATCCTAGTTAGGGGTACTATTGCTGCAATTGAGACACCATGACCAAAGCAAGTTGGGGAGGAAAGGGTTTATTTGACTTATACTTCCATAGAAGTATATCATAGAAGGAAGTCAGGACAGGAACTCACACAGGGCAGGAACCTGGAGGCAGGAGCTGATGCAGAGGCCATGGAGGACGCTGCTTACTGGCTTGATCCTTATGGCTTGCTTGGTTTGCTTTCTTTTTTCTTTATTTAAGAATTATTTATTTCTTTTTATGTATATAAATACACTATCGTTGTCTTCAGACACACCAGAAGAGGACATCAGATCCCATTACAGATGGTTGTGAGCCATCATGTATTTGCTGGGATTTGAACTCAGGATCTCTGAAAGAGCAGTCAGTGCTCTTAACTGTGGAGCCATCTCTCCAGCTCCTCAGTTTACTTTCCTATAGAACCCAGGCCCATCAGCCCAGGGATGGCAGCACTCACAATGGGCTGAGTCTCCCCCGCACCCATTGATTACTAATTAAGAAAATGCTTCACAGCCTGATCTCATGGAGGCATTTGTTCAATTGAGGTACCTTCCTTTCAGATAACTCAACCTTATGTCAATTTGACAAGACTAGCCCGCACAACAGGAAGCATATCTTTTTCTAGATCTCAAAATCTGAGGGTACCACAGGACATACCAACACTTGATCCACAATGCCCAATGCCCAGTGACTCTTCTGGAGCAATCATGCCTAGATTCCTAGGTCCAGGGCATAGGAGAGGAGCCAGACTTCACGTTTGCAGTCACCAAGTTTTCGACTGTACCAGCTATCAAATATGATAACCTAAAGCCTCCTGGGGGTGCTGGCTAAAATGTGGGTTCCCAGCATCTGATGGCCATATTCTAATTTAGCTAACATTGGAGAGAGGGTCCAAGATTCTGCATTTAGTATGCAGACAGTGTGCTTCTGTGTGTAATTTTTCTTTGATGGTACTGGAAATTGAACCCAGGACCTTGTGAATGCTATATCAGGGTTCTACCACTGACTGTATCCTCAAGCCCCAGACCTTGTGTTTCTGATTAGGAACACTTTATGAATTACTAATCAAATCTGGGTGTGGTGGTGCACTCCTGAAATCTTAGCACTTGGGATGCTAGAAAGGAGAGGAGGGAGCGTCCAAGGCCATCGTGGACCACATGGTGATATTGTGCTTCAAATTAAAAAGGAAAAGAGGGCCGGGTTATAGCTCAGTGGCGGAGACCTTGTCTTATATATAATGCTTAGCCCCCAATTCTGAAAAAGATAAAGCCAAAACCTACCAGCAGCAGCAACAGAAATAAAACATCAACACCAGAACCCTAAACCCATTAGGATTTCACTATTGTGTTCCAGCTATTTCTTTATGTTTTAAACTTATCTTGAATTTTATCATTGTACGTGTGGATACAAGTACATACTCTCCTTTGTGTCCAGGAATTGAACCTGGGTCACCAGGGTTTCAAGACAAGTTTTTTTACCCACTGAGTTGTCTTGCTAGCCAATATGTATATTTAGGTGGTTTATCTGGCTTGTGGCTCTGGTCCAAGGTCGATGGGCTGCATCAGATGACTGCCATCTTTGGAGCAGAATCCCAAGGTAGTTCAAGGTATCACATGTTGAAAGACAAGTTCCCTGTTGCTTTTGCTATATAATGGTGATGACTCCCTGCTCACAAATACCAAAGCTGCGAAGAGATCAGCTAGACTATCCTGAAGACACTGATGATAATTAGTGCAGACTTCTGCAGAAACAAAAATATTCAGCATGACACTGGGCGATGGTGGTGCACGCCTTTAATCCCAGCACTTGGGAGGCAGAGGCAGGCAGATTTCTGAGTTCGAGGCCAGCCTGGTCTACAGGGTGAGTACCAGGACAGCCAGGGCTACACAAAGAAACCCTATCTCGAAAAAAAAAAAAAAATCAGCATGAATTTGGTCTTCACAAAGCATGCTTCTTGGGCAGGGAAGAAAGGCTGACGTCACAGCCAAGCGACAGTGAAGGTCAAACATTCAATTCTTTATGAGATGGCAAAGAAAGTTCTGATGGCTTTTCTGCAATGGTTACAAGTTGGCGTTCATAGCTCCAGCTGTCACATCTGCATTCAAGGAAAGATAGAGGAGGACCCTATGAGAGATGGTGGTTCATATTTTTGGCTTTAGGAAACAAAGACTTTCCCATGGTAATCCTCCTTTCCACCATCAATGTTCAACTATGGTTTTTGGCCACAAAAGAGTCAAATATTCCAGCTGCAAGGGAGGTGGACAGAGAGAAGCAGGAAAAGCCATCATTTTCCTCGCCTTTGATGAGTCCTGTGCCAAATCATATAAAGTCAAGATTCTGCTTTCATGGGAGAAGGTACCAATGGGTGTTGGGTGGGCCACTAGTAACTCCAGCCCTAGATATTTTGATGAAGAAGACAGTCGGCTTGCTTTGCAGTTTGAGGCAGGTGGATTCCTAGCTGTTCTACTTTATCTCGATACAAATGTAAACATTTTAACCCAAATGGAGAATTGTAAGATAATTCCTGGCTTGGTGGGAGGTTGTAAGGATCACCAAGGGTGATGCTTTTAAAGATACTAACTGGAAGAAAAGTGTCAGCAGCTACTAAGCAGACAATAGTCTTAGGCAGATTATATCAGTTCCTCTTTGCTGTGACTAATTACTGATAGAAACTACTTTTAAAAAGGGAAGGGTCTGCTCTTAACTGTTTTGCTTTTATTTACTTGATTTGTACTTTTTCCACTTAAAACAGAACAAAACAAGTAGAATCCCTTCACTCTCTCTCCTTCTCATTCCCTCCTCCAGCCACTTGCAGCTACCATCCCTAGATGCAAAGATTTAGCTTGGCTTATGATTTCAAAAGAGACACCAGTCAGGCATGGCAGCATTTATTCTAGCACTGAGGAGGCAGAGGCAGGCAGATCTCTGGTAAGTAACATGATAGCCAGAATTGCATCGTGAGGCCCTGTCTCAACACAAACACACGAGTCATAGCCCATCAGGATGAGAAGGATGGTGACAGAAACACAAGGCAGCTAGTTGTTCATGGCCAGTCTTTAGTCAGGAAGCAGAGAGCAGACATCAAACCTCAAGACTTAACCTTCAGTGACTCACTTCTGTCAGCAAAGCACTACCTTTTACATTAAAACAACAGTTCTCAACCCCTTCGAGGGTCACCTATCTCATATTCTGTAAGTCAGATATTTACATTACAATTCACAACAGTAGCAAAGTCATGAAGTAGCAATGAAATCATTTCATGGTTGGGCAGGTCACCACAGCACTGTATTAAAGGATCACAGAATTAAGAAGGTTGAGAACCACTGCTTTAAAGGTTCCCCAACCTTCTTCAGCAGTGCCATCAATTGGGGACCAGCAGTTCACACACATGAGCCTGAGCGGGGGTGGGGTGGGGAACTTAAGGGAGGAAGATGCTTCACTTTCAAACCCTAACAGTGATGGTGGTTAGCTGAGGATGGTGTCGCTTAAATGACATGAGGACGACTTGGAGCAGAGGAGTTTGGGTAATATTTCTGAGTATGCTAGATAGAATGGTTGTGTGGGCTGTTAGCCCTGTCCTGGAAGCTCATGTTCAACAAGTATTCTATGGGTAAAATAAATTCTGGGGTGAAGGGGTTTGGGATCCACTCACCTTTGCCTGGTCATCTGTGCACATGAAGTCTGGGGTGTTTTCCTTTCTCAAGGATTACCCTGGAGGGGTATTGTTCCATAGAATCCACCTGGGGAAACTTGGCCAGGCAGTTAGGGAGGCCTGCTTGGCTGGGGAGGCAGGGACTTGGAATGGAAAAAAAGGACGGGAGGGATGGAGACTGTAGCAAAGGGGACCCTGTGGCTCTTTAGACTTCACAGTGCTGCTTAAGAGACCGCTCAGAATGGAGTGTGCCTGGCAGAGTGTCATAGGAATGAGTTTAAGTCTCTGATTCCTGGGGTCTTACTTAGCCTGGGGGTGTCACACTGACTACTTATGTCTCTTTGTGGGAGGGGACAGATGTCTTCAGAGGTTCTGGAGTGAATACAGCAAAAGGATGATGGACAGCAAGTCTGGTGATGGTCTGTAGCAGGGGCTAGCCAGGTCTGGTGATGGTCTGTAGCAGGGGCTAGCCAGCCTTCTCTATTCAGGGCTGAATGGCAAATACATTAGGCTTTGTAGTCTCCAAGTTTCAGACACCCTACTATGCTATCGTAGCTTGTAGAAGCCATAGACCACACATGAGGTGTGAGTACATTGGGAAGCTTCTCATAAAACTTTATTTGTAGCTCCTGAATTTTGAGTTTGATATTATTTTCATGTATATACTCTGATGTATTCTTTTTCTTTTGATTTGTTTTATATGTTTATGATAGTTGTTTTATGATATGTGTGTGTGTGTGTGTGTATACACACACTGTTCTTAGTTTTGGAGCTTCACAAGAATTTGTGGTGGATGAGACTTGGTTTATCCATGGTCTGGATGATGAATGGGATCGCACAGAGATCATCTAGAAGCCGATCAAGTGACACGGGGCTGGAAGATTCTGACTGTGTACAGGGCAATGGCTCTGAGCCAACTCTAGTGTGGTCAGATTGCCAGGGGAGGGTTTGTGATGGGTTTGGGGGCCAAGGGCAGATGCCATGACATCTCCTCATGTGGCACAGGCATCATGGCCACATTTAGCAACTCTGCTTTTTATCCGTCCACATCAGTTCTTGAGTTCTTTGTAATGAGCCCTCCTTAGATTTAACTACATTTGGGGAAGTCTACACTTAAGATGGCATGTCACAGATTTCTGTGAGTCTATGGGCAATGCTTACTAGTCTTGTCTGGCTTCATTCATATGAACTGACAAGGAGGAGGCATTGGGGACAGGGTGAGGAGGTTTGGGTGGTTTTTATGGTGTTAGTGTCTCAAGGGAGGAAAGACAGCATTTGCAAGGAATCTTGAGGCTGCAGAGTGGAACAATGTTGCTCCTTTGTGTTCAGTGGGTTGGACTTGCTACAAAGTTAGTTAAGTGGGATGGGCTATGATAATTAGACTGGATGGAATGTGATGAGAATCAGTTCCAGGTGGGATGACTGACCTGTGCTCTTCCAGGTATCAACATCCCATCTTATGATGTCACTGTTTATATCCAGGAAGGGCAGGGAGAAGTTAGAGTTGCTTAAAAGTCTCGTGTGTGTGTGTGTGTGTGTGTGTGTGTGTGTGTGTGTGTGTGTGTGTGTACAAGGGTCTGGCACAGTAAGTCATGAGACAGGAAGATACCCAGAGCTCTCTGGGCAATGACCTCCAGGCTAATAAAACAACTGAGAAACAACATCTGAGGTTGAACATACACACACACACACACACACACACACACACACACACACACACACACACACACACTTTTGCATAGATGTCTTTCCTACAGAAAAAGTCACTTCAAGGTTAGTGGCTTCCCTGGGTCCTAATGAGCTTGTGTTCATCTGATAGGACCCAGGGAAGTCTTGAGAACTCAGGATATGCTTTCTCACATGGCTGGCTGCCTCAGTATCCCCCGACATTACCTCTCCAGAGGGATAACCTGGTATTCTCCCAATGAGGTAGAGGCAGTATTGTAAGAGGACAGTTCCCAGTGTCTGTCATCTTTTAACCCCTGTTTGCAAATGTGACAAGTGACCTATTGGCCACCCATGGGGCATGGACAAACCAGAGTCAACATGGCTGCTATCCCAGGAGCTGGGAAGCAGTAGGAAGCATTGGAATATTTTAATCTAATTTGAATATTCATCTTGATGGTGAAACTAAACAGAAGTGCACTGAACAGGGGAATTAGTGTGAATTGACCATAGAGCCTCCTCCCCTGGGGATGAGTGTCCCAGGCTGAGGGAATAGTGTGAACAAACTTCCAGAGTGGATTGAGTTAGGCATGCTTCTGGAGTCAGGGTAGGGCAGGTGAGGATGAGACATACCCAGAAATGGGATATGGAGACTGTGAAGGAAGGTAAAGAATTGAGGATTATATACCAGGTGTGGTAGTGCATGCCTTTAATCCCAGGACTGGGGAGTCGGAGACAACAGATCTCTGTGATTTTGGCCAGCCTGGCCTACAAAGCAAGACTTGTCACAAAAGGACAAGTGGTGTTGATGTCGGTGTTGGGCTCAAGAAGTCGATGGTGGTGCTTTCATGTATGATAGGAAGATTGGTAGGGAGGTTTCACGCCATGGTCACTACAGGCTTGACTTGCTAAGCTAGAGCTCGTATGGAGGCCGGAGCTATGAGGCCACTCCCTATACTGAGCACATCATTCCTGATTATTCAGGTGCTGTTTGGTGTGTGTGAGTGTGTTTGTGTGTGTATGTGTGTGCATGCATGCATGAGTGTCTGTGCCTGTGTGCATGTACATGTGTGTGTGCATGTACGTGTGCGTGTGTGTGTATGCACATGTGTGCGTGCGTGTGCGCGCATGTGTGTGTGGGCGTGCGCATGTGTGTATGTGTATGCATGCATGTGTGCGTGTGTGTGCTTGGAGGCCAGAGGTTGACATCAGGTGTCTTCCTCAGTCACTCTCTACCTTATTTTTTTGAGACAGGATCTTTGGACCTGGAGCTCACAGGTTTAGCTAGGTTGGCTGGCCTGTAAGTGCCAGGGTTCTCACTGTCTCTGACCTCCCAGACCTGGGGCCACAGTGGGCCAGTTGGATTTTGTGTATGGATGGTGGGAATCCAGACTCTGAACCTTAAATTTGCATAGCAAGCACTTTACTGACTGGGCCATCTCTACAGGTCCAAAATATAACTGAAAAATATTTATTGATTTATTATTATCATGGGTGTGCATGGGTGTATGTGTGCATGTGTGTGTGTGTATGATCCATGTTGATTTATTATTATTATATGTGTGCATGAGTGTGTGTGTGCATGCTACAGTGCATGTATAGAAGTCAGAGGACAACTTTGTGGATTTGGAATTTCTTTACCATCTTTCTGTGGGTTCTAGGGATTGAACCTATGTCCCCCTGCTTGGTGGCAAGCCCTTTTACCCATTGAGCTATCTTGCAGACCCTTAAGAGTTACTTTCAATGGCTGCATATTATTCCAGGGCTGTTCCATAAATCCTGACTGAAATTCTGCAGTTAGGTGCTTGCCTCGTGTCTTCCCATTCTGAAGGAGCCTGTGGCAGACATTCTTAGAGCTGGAGCTTACCTCTAGTGTCTAGATGTGGAACTGCTAGGTTAAATGTTTCTGGACCTTTAATGAGCATTTATCAAATTGCTTTCCATGAACAGTGTGAGAAAGGCTTGTTTCCCATATCCTTGGCATGAATGCATATTTTGTTTTATTTATTTATTTATTTATTTATTTATTTATTTATTTATTTATAACAGTTGATTTTGATCAAGGTCAGTGTGCTCAGCCCCCAACTTCACTGTAGAGGTGTCTCGGAAGTATGAGATTATTTCTGAGGGGTTCACTGTCCCCTCTGACTTTTGGAATAGTGTCTAGTTTCTGACTGAGCTTTTAGGAAAGGGATAGATTAGTTTTCCTGTTTGCCTCTCTTCCCACCCTGTTTGGGTCTTTTAGTAGTATGTGGAGTCTGGAGAAGCTGAGGGGTGGGAAGAGAGAAGGAGAGGGAGAAGCCAGCGAAAGCCTAGAGTGCTGCCGCCCTGCAGGTTCTCTCCAGGCTGGAACGCCTCTCGAGTGGGCCATGACCAGAACAGTGGTCGATCCAGCTTTACAAGCGAGTTTGTAGAGCTTTAGAGTAACCAATTTGACCCAAACTGTCTCACGGCCAGGCAGGCACAGTTAAAGACCAGGTAGAGGGTCACCCTGTATTCTGGCATCTTCAGGGATGGCACAACCTGGAGGAGAAAGGGGTGAGGCCGGAGCAGATGCAGGGCAGGGGGCGTTTCTGTCATGGCTGGAGGCGATGAAAATAGATTAATAATGACCGTAGTGATGGCATATTGTTTGACTACAGTGTCTCTGGGTGACAGTTCTTGAATTGAAATATAGATCAATGGAAACAACCTAAGATATTCACAGAGATGGGCGAGGATGAGACCGAGCTCACTGGTGTGGTAGGCTCCCGCCTGAGATCACACTGCACTGTGGGTGGTGCTCACAGCACTCAGAGTATCTCTTAGAACACTGCAAACAAAGAATGGAGAGCAGTTCAGTTAGTTTTTATACCAGGCACATGAAAATGACAATATTTTAGATATACTGGTTTAGCTATTTCAAAGTAAATTCACGTGTAGCTTGATGCCTTTTCTCCCTGAGGAGACTAGGAAGTTTTAAACATTAGTTGCATAAGGGGTGACTGTGGGGGACAGTACTGGCATCTCCCTTCTCCACTTTCTTCCCCTCCCCTCCCTTCTTTTCCCCTTTCTCCCCTTCCCCTCTCCTCTTCTTTCTCTCCCTTTCCCTCCTCTCCATTTCCCTCCCCCCTTTTCTCCTCCTCTCTCCTCCTTTCCATCTCCTTCCCATCCCTCCTCTTCCCTCTTCTTTTCTTCCCTTCCCCTCCATTCCCCTCCCTCTGCTCCTTTCCCCTTGTTGGGTGCTGGGACTTCAACACAGAAAGTGGAGTAAAGTGTAATGTGTTGTGGTGGGAAGGGGATATGATGTAACAAATACGTAACTTCCATAGAGTTTCTGTTGGAGACGATGAACTCCTTTTGGGGATGATAGTGGCGAGAGTCCCACAATAAATAGCCCAGGGTCCCTGGTGCCACTGAACTATGAACTTAAAAATGTTACATTGTGAAATTTTTGTGCATTTTTTATCATACTAAAAAGGTTGCTTTAAACATTTTATTACATTTATGTATTGCACGTAATACAGTGCGTATGTGTGTGTGTGTGTGTGTGTGTGTGTGTGTATGTGTGTATCTGTGTGTAGGCCAGAAGACAGCTTGTGGAGTCAGTTCTGTCTTTCTATCATGCTGTGAATCCTGGTAAGTAAACTCAGGACTTCAGGCTCGGTGGCAATTGTCTTTACTCACTGAGGCATCCCATCAGCCCCAACAAGTGAGGGGTTTGCCTGTGTTTCTCCGTGAGTGACTAGCTGGATTGGTGGCCACACTCAGTACGGAGGCCAACAGATGGACAGAAAGTGGCCCTGAAGTGGGGCACCCTGGGACTTTGTTTTTAATCAGTTTCAATATCATGTTTGCATTTTTATCTTTATCTGACTTGGAGAATCTGTGTTTCATGATCATTCACAACAGCAACATAGATAACATTCAGGCTACAAGAATATAATTCTTAGCCACAGCTCCAAAGAGAGCCCTCCAGAGCAGGCATTCCCTGAGTTACTGTGACACTCACCCAAGAATTTAAGTCAGGGGACTAGAAACTCGTGATGATCAATTTTGTTTTCCTCCCCAAGTCCATGATGGCAGATTTCAAAAATCCAACAAAGTTGCACTTACCCACCTGTGACCAGGAACACTTCTTCTCTTCTTTTATGGCACATCTGTCCACCTAGGAATCCCTTGCTCCACCCACAAGCCCATCACAGCATCTGAGAGCTGACATGAGTATGCACCCCTTGAGTAACTCTGCATGCACACCATTGGTTGATGCTAAGGAGTGTTTCTCCTTTTGATGAAGAAAGGACTTGCTAAGTGCAGCCTATATCTGTGTGACCATCACTGAACTTCTCCAGATGTGTGCATCACTGAGCTTCTCCAGATGTATGCAGCAGAGCCAACGATGTTACTATGTGATGTTACTTCACTCTATCCAGATGTAAAGTGTTTACCACATATTTACCTCTCACCTGCCTTTAAATCAACCAAACTTCTGTTTCCTTTTCTTCCACAGATCAGCTAGCTTGGAGCTGTATGTTAAAGTGAAATGATACATCATATACTTTTACAACTTTTGACTTTTAAGAAATCTTTGTGTGAGTGTGTGTGCTTGTGTGTGTGTATGTGTGTGTATGTGTGTGTATGTGTGTGTATGTGTGTGGGTATGTGTGTTTGCTCATGAATGTGCTCCCATATTGGCATAGGTGCACCAGGATTACAGATGTGTGCCACTGTGCCTGATCTTATGCAAGTTCTAGGATTCTGAATTCAGATCCTCTACCCTGCAGAGTAGTCCCATGGCCACCATTATATATATATATATATATATATATATATATATATATATATATATACACACACACACATATATATACACACATATATATGTATATATATATATATGATTTATTTATTTATTTTATGTGTATAAGTACACTGTCGCTGTAGTTGTACAGGTGGCCATGAGCCATCATGTGGTTGCTGGGAATTGAACTCAGCTCCGGCCCACTTGCTCTGGCCCTGCTTGCTCCAGCATAATACACTGTAGCTATCTTCAGACACACCAGAAGAGGGCGTCAGATCTCATTATGGATGGTTGTGAGCCACCATGTGGTTGCTGAGATCCGAACTCAGGACCTTCAGAAGATCAGTCAGTGCTCTTCCCCACTGATCCATCTCGCCAGCCCCTGTTTTTTATATTTTTTAGTGTATATATAATTTTCTTTTTCTCCATTCTCCCATCCTTTTCTCCTTTCCTTCCTTTCCTCACTCTATTTCCTAGGCTGGCCTTGAACTCCTGGAATCCTCCTGTCTTAGTCTCCTGAGTAGCTGGGACTCCAGGTGGAAACCACCTGGTTGAGTGTTTGTTCCTGTGAGTTTTAACTTATAGGTCTGTACGAGCTGCCATCCTCAGTGCTGAGTCATCCTCCCACCTCTAACCCTCCCTGTGCTCCTTCTGATAGTTCACCCCTCCTTCCCCGTCTCTTCCCACCCCTGGCCGTCATCTTTTAAAGAATATTCTGTGCATGAAATCACTGGACCCATTGCTCCCGAGATTGGATTTTTTTTCCCTCACATAATGCCTGTGGGATTTATATCCATATGGTTGCACAGGACACAGTACTTCCTCCCTTTGTGTAGGTGTGCGTGTATACATGTGTGTATGTGTGTGTGCACATAGCATGTGAGTGTGCACACACACGCGTGTGCTCCCATTCACATGCATGTGGAGGCCTGAGGATGGTGTCAGGTGTCCTGGTCTATCATTCTCTACCTTATTTCCCTGATGCAGGGTCTCTCACAGAACCTGCGATGAGTCCCAGTGAGTGTCCTGTCACAGATCCCGTACTGATGGTATCACAGGCACAAGGGGTCACCTGCAGCTTTTTGCATGGATGCTGGGGATCCAAACTCAGAGCCCTAAGCTTTGTTACCACTGAACCATCGGTTGTATGATGGTTCCTCCCTTAAGAACGCTGAGTTGTATGTCATTGGAAAATGTGATATAGCATGATTAGCTGCGCAACCACTAAAGTCCTTTCTAGTTTTTGGTCTCTTTTCTGTTTTCATGGGATTATAAACAGAGCTTCTATTGACATTCATGTGAAATTGCTTCATGTGAACCCAACTTTAAGTGTCTCTGGGATAAATACATAGCTGTGGAGTAGCCAGATTATAAGGTAGATAGATGCTTCCCAGCATGGCTGAACCCTGCACGTCTGTGGCATGTCACTCCATGGCTTCACCAGCTCCTGGGATGTCACTATCTTAGTTACTCTTCTGTTGCTGTGAAGAGATACTATGATCAAGGCAACTCTTACAAAAGAAAGCATTGGACCTGGCTTGGGCTTTTGAAACAAAATATTTCCTCCAACAAGGTCACACCTCCTAGTCCCTCTCAAGTAGTGCCACTCCCTAATGACTAAGCATCCAATTATAGGTGCCTGTGGGGGCTATTTTTATTCAAACCACCACAGACACTATTTGTTTATTTGTGTGTGTCAGGCTGGGAAGTTCACACGCTACGGCACATATGGAGACATGCCATGGCGTTTATGAAGGTCAGAGAACAACTCTTAAGAGGTCTATTATTTCCTTATTTGTGGGTGCTGCGGTCAACTCACGTCATCAGGCTTAGCTACAAGTACCTTCCCCCAAGAGGTATCTCAAAATTCCACAATATATTTTTAGTCACTTAATATCCCTTGTCACGGGTTTCAATTGTGTTCCTCTGATGTTCCTCTGAGTGTGACTTTTATGTGATTGTCTCACACACGTACATGCTCTCTGAGAACGTGTAGGTTCAAGTCTGTGATGGCTGATATTGGTTGTCAACTCGGCACCCCTGGGGGGAGGGAACCCCAGCTGTGGAACTGCCTCCATCAGATTCTCTGTGGGTGGTACTATCCTTAGGTAGGTGGTCAGACTGAGCATAGGCAGAAAGAAAACCAGCGAGCAGCTTTCTTTGTAGTCTCTGCTTCCATTCCTGCCTCCATTTCCCTTCGTTGAATTCCTGCCTTGGCTTCCCTCAGTGATGGACTGTAAGCTTCAGCCAATGAACCCTCTTCTTCTCAAGTCACTTTTGGTCAAAGTTTAATCAGAGCATCAGACAGCAAAGTAGAACCAAGTCTTTCCTACTTTGAGGACACTTGGATAGCTTCCTTGAGAGTTCTGTATAGACACTGAAGATCCCTGCTCAGATACATACTTGCAAATCCCTCCTCCCATTCTATTTTTTTCCCTTAATAGTGTCTTGGACATTTTAAAACCCAGTGAAGCCCAAACGATCAATCAATCGCAGATTTAGGCGTTCTGGCTGGGAGCTGTGCCTGATCTCAAGGAGGGCTTCCTGTCTTTGATCAGAAAACACATGTTTAGATCTATGATGTGTTTCTGTGGGATGTGTAAGTAGGCCCTCCCCCTCTTTTGGATGTGCTGCTGTTCTAAAGGGTATCTCTTCTCCACTGATTTATTTCTTGTATTTGGGCTGTAGAATCAATTACTAGTGCTTCTCAGTAGCTACTTTTTCTTTTAGAGAAATTTAATTTTTGACACCCATAATTATATGTACATATGGGGTGTGATGTAGTATGCTGGTATGTAGTATTTGTATGTGTGAGCACACGTGTCTATGTGCGTATATATATGTGAGAACGTGTGGAGGTCAGAGGTTGTTTCTCTTGCCGTCACTCTCCATCTTATTTTTTGAAATGGGGTCCCTCACTGAAATAGACCTCACTGATTTGGCTAAACTGACTATGAGCCCCAGGAGTCCTCCTGCCTCTTTATCATGCGGTACCTGGATTTTTATATGATTTCTGGAGATCTAAACTCAGGTCTTCATGCTTGTGTGGTTAGCACTTCGCTGACTGAGACATCTCCACAGCCCCTTGATATCATATTTTTTTCTGTTTTCCTTCTTTTTCTTTTCTTTTTTTTGTATTATTTATTTAATTTTATATATGAATCTCTTGCCTGCATGGATGTGTGTTTACCACCTGTGTGCCTGCTGCCTGTGGAAGTCAAAAGAGGGCATCTGATTTCTTGGAACTGGAGGCATGGATGGTTGTGAACCACCATGTGGGTGCTGGGAATTGGACTCAAGTTTCCTGGAGGAGCACTCAATCATCTTTCCACCTCCAAGAAGGATTTTAAAAATAAGGGTAAACAAGCTGATTTTAAGATGGAAAGAGCAATGAGTTAGGTAGTCAGAACAATGTTGAAGAAGAAGCAGGAGGAGAAGAGAGGGAAAAGAGAAGAGGGGAAGAGGAGGAAGAAGAGGAGGAGGAGGAAGAAGAGGAAGGGAAGGAGGAAGAGGAGGAGGAAGAGGAGGAGGAAGAGAGGGAGTGGAGGAGGAGAGGAGGAAGAAGAAAAAGAGGAGGAGGAGGGGGAAGAGGAGGGAGAGGAGGAAGAAGGAGAGGAAGAGAAAGGGAAGAAAGACGAGTAGTTAGGAGGACATGAAACTATTCAATTTTAAGAGTTAGTCTAATACTACCACAATCATGAAGGTGCAGTGTTGGGGAAGGGTTTTCAGTGTGTAGAGCCTGCATGTATCAGACCAAATGTTTCATTTTGTTCTTGCATCTGTGATAAATGACATGACTTGGAAATTTTTGGTTTGCGTTTGTTTCTTTTTAGTACTATAAATGTGAGTGACTTCTTTTTTCCTTCTGACATTGTATCTTGTGGTTTTAATAAACATACTAGCTTTATTTTTTTATTTTTTAAAAAATAGATGCTGTGGGAGTTTTTTTTTTTTTTTTTTT
>NW_022196905.1:110791547-110798401 GCF_008632895.1 Mastomys coucha
TTTTTTTTTTTTTTTTTTACATAGATAATTGTGTCATCCGCAAATACGGGTAGTTATATCTTTAAAGTTCTAATTTTACTGGCTAAGACTTTTACTGTGATGTTTTAATAGGAGCAGTGGGAACGGACATCAAGTCTTGCTCCTGATCTTTTGGGGAAAACACTCAGTTTTTCCACCATCATGATGTTTGCTTCGGGCATTTAAACTATATTGTTTTGGTATATTAACCTTTCCTTCAAAAGATTAAGACATTCCTTTCTATTCTTGGTTCGCTCTGAGTTTACATTTGGTCAAGTCCTTTTCCTAGATCAATTAGTAGGGTCATATAATTTATTTTCTTTATCATTTCCTACAGTTCATGTCCTTTAAAACACTTTTATTTTGCTCCTTTAATAGCTCACCTGGTAGAGCAGAGAACTGTAAAATGCTTTTATTTTAAAGTGTTCATGTAAGGTTTTTAATTAATTACATTTTAAAAAAAATATTTACTTTTATTGTCCTGTTTATATAACTATCTGTGTGAACATGTACCACTTGTGTCTGTGTGACTACGGGCTAGACGAGGTTGTTGGGTCCCTGGGAGCTGGAGTTACAGGCAGTTGTGAGCCACCATGTGGGTATCAGGAATCCAGCTTGGGTCCTGTGCAAGAGCAGCCAGTGCTCCCAGCCAGTGCTCCCAACTAGTGCTCCCAACTGCCCAGCCATCTCTCCAGCCCCTGAATTAAATGTCCTCAACAGTGTTAAGGGTTATATAAAGTATTTATTCTTGAACTGCTGTGGGTTTCAAGGTGTGGGCAGGTTTTATTTAAATGGCTGAGTTTGCATGTATAGAATCCCTGTGCTTTGCCCCTTCAGTGCCTGAAGGATCTGTGGTGATGTCTCTTCTTTTGTGCTTGATTTTGTCAGTCAAACTGAGGGTTTATCATCTTAATTTTTTATTTCTGAAAACCAGGTTTTGGTTTCATTTATTCTCACCTTTTTCTTCCAATTTCTTAAAAAACAAACAAACAAACAAATATCCCAAACCAAAAACTTGTTCAAGGTGTGTTTCCACTCTGTCTCTGGGTTTTCTTTGCTCTTTTTATATTCTTGAGGTGAGTGCTTATGTTTATTTGAGACATGTTCATTATTTAATTTCTTTCATAAAATTTCTTCCAGGGACTAGGTCAACTGTGGCTCCCTCTTTTTAAATGTCCTACATTTTAACTACTCTTCAGTTTATAATATTTTCTAACGTGGTGGTTTAAGGCTTGGATACATATTTTCCTGCTTTGTCAACTTATTTATTTTTGAGATAGAGTCTCTCTGCATAGGCCTGGCTGTCCTGGAACTCATTATGTAGACCAGGCTGGCCCCCATCTCAGAAAGTTCCTCTTGCCTCTGCCTCCCGAGTGCTGGGATTAGAGACATGCACCACCAAGCCTGGCCCTGATGCATACGATCTTTATAAGTGTGTGGCTGAATTCCTAGTGTTTAGGATGCCTGTTAGCTTCTTCCTGTTGTTTTCTAGTTCAGTTCTGCCACAGTTATTATGGTTTCCATTCTCAGGTATCTAAGGTTCACAACTCTGGATGTATTATGCCTTGGTGAGTGTACCTGTGTGCTCTCGAAGTGAGCATGTATGTTGCTGTTGATGTGTGCAGCATTCTGCCAGGGTGAGCTGGGTCCCAGGCCTTGATGGGATTGCTTACATTTGCTCTCTGTTGCTGACATCCCGTCTAATTGTTCTTGACGCCCTCTGCATATTGTGGTTTTTTTCCAGTCCTCTTGGTATTATGGATTTTGAGCTGTCTTAAGTGTTTACATTTACAATGGTTATATCTTGACGAGTTTCACTTTTTGAAGTCATTTTTTGCCCGATTTATTTGTTTTTATTTATTATTTGTTTATTTATTTGGTTTTTTTTGAGACAGGGTTTCTCTGTGTAGCCCTGGCTGTCCTGGAACTCACTCTGTAGACCAGGCTGGCCTTGTACTCAGAAATCTACCTGACATTGCCTCCCAAGTGCTGGGATTAAAGGCATGTGCCACCACCGCCCGGCTATTTGTTTATTTATTGTGTGTATGATATGGGGGGGCAGTGTGTATGCAGAGGTCAGAGGACAACTTGGGGTAGCCAGTTTTCTCCTTCTACTCAGTGGGTCCCAGGATGGAACTCAGTCAGGCTCAGTCAGGCTTGGAGGCAGCGCCTTTATCCAATGAACTCTCTCACCCTCCCTTTTTTTTGAGACAAGTTCTCATATAGCCCAGGCTGCCCTTAATTCTGTGTGGCCAAGGATGACCCTAAACTTCTGATCTTCCTGCCTCCAGCTCTTGGGTGCTAGGATTACAGGCATTTGTTGGGTTTAAACCTAGGGATTGTGTCATGTGGCTTCAGCATTCTAACCGTACTGAGGGGAACAGTGGAGAATTTCCTGTGTGCGTTCCATGCCTTGTAACCATCATTCACACAGATGCCTCACACTTGACCGGCAGGTCAGCCCCTGTTTCTTTGGTCACACCCTGACATCTGTCCATTTCCTGCCGCCATCTTTTTCCAGCTCTTGGTCTTTTACATCCATGAAATCATACAGAATGTGGCCTTTGTCATGTGGTTTTCTTTATTCAGCACTATAGTCTGACTATCTTGACCTTCTAGCTCCTGATAACGACACAGAGATGATTATTATTTATTATAGCCCAGGCCTTAACTTAATTAACCCTGTCTATACTAGTCCGTATTTGCCACTCAGCCTGTTGGCTCTCTTGATGTCCTGGTCCATCCAGCTTCCTCCTGTCTGTCTGGTGAATCACCCATGCCTGAATCTTTCCCAGAGTTCCTGTCTCTGCTTGGAAGTTCCACTTTTCCTCTCTCATTGTTGTATAGGCCATCAGCTCTTTATTAAACCAATCAGAAGGTGATGGAGAAGAATGTTTACAAAATACTCAGGCAGATGATGATCCAATAAAAAGAATAAGACCAAAGCCTATAATCCACTCAGTGCCAGTACAGAAATCAACATTTGAATAAGACAAAGACAGCCCTTACACAGAGTACAAAATGATTATCCCAACACAACACAATGTCCCCAAAGGCCATCTGTGTTATAGCACTTAGCAATACTTCATTTTTATTGCTGAATAATATTCCACTGCACTCACAGATCCAATTTATTTATCTACTAGTCAACCAAGAGCCTCTTGATTTAATTTCTTCTTATGGATGTTGTGAACAACACTTCTCTTTATGCTGTTTGTTTAGCAGGGTGGGGATTCTGTAGGAGGAAACTGGAAAGGGGTTTTCCTCTTCTAAAATGGTCATGGCCTGTATCAGGCTGATAGGTAGTTGGGAAGCTGTGCATGGTGTGTAGCTCTGTATGGTGGCTACATGTGCCATTCCTTAGAGCTTTTTCAGGGGATTGATTGACTCTTCAAGTTATAAAATGTTCATATTAGGCCAATGATATGGCTCAACAGATGAAGGCGCTTATTGCCAAGCCTGACAACTAGGTTTGATCCCCAGAGTCACATAGTGGGAGAAAATAAATGATTCCTGTAAATTATCCTCTGACCTCCACATGCATTCCATAGCACATGTGTAGCACACATACACACAGACACACACTCACACCTACACCCATAGTCATACCCATAGTCACACACACACAGTCACACACGCCCACAGACACACTCTCATACACACACAGTCACATTCACTCACAGAGTCATATACATTCACACACAGTCACATACTTCACAGATACACTCTCATACAGTCATACACACTCTCACACTCACACTCACACTCTCACACACATACTCACACACACTCACACACACGGTCACACTCATGCTCACACACACTCATTCATACACACAGTCACATACAGTCACACACACTCACACACTCACACACATACACACACTCTTACACACACCCACACACCCATATACACTCTCATACATTCTCTCACACACACTCATACATTCACACTCATGCTCACACACTCACACACACTTTCACACATATTCTACACACACACATACACACACACGCACATACACACATACCCACGTATTCTGGTCACTCCTTTGTCTCTCTTATTCCTGCCCCTTGGCCCCTGAACCTTTTCCCCCAGAGCACCTCCCACTCTCATGGTTTTATTTGTTGATTTTAATGACCCCTGCCCATCATTAGGGCTGTTTGCATGAACATGGGCATGGGGTTGTGTACTGGAGCATGGCTACTTACTCAAGGCCACACCACTGAAGACTACATCTCCTCCTACATCCAGCAGCCATTAACTTCCAATGGCTTCTGAGAGCAGGCCTCATGAGCCTCCCCATCCACAGTGCAAAGCAGGCAGTCCAATCTTATGTGTGCTCTGTGTAAGTAACCGCAGCTGCTAGGAGCTGTTGCCACATCATGTCCAGAAATGGTGTTCCACATTCTCCCCCACCTCTGCCTCTTACCCTATTTCCCCCTTCTCTACCACAATGTTCTCCAAGCCTGGGGGTTGGGGTGGGGCACACATGACTGTCCTGTTTAGAGCCTAGCATGTGGAAGTCAGTTATTCTCAGCATTTTGACCCATTGTGACCTATGCATTAACTACTGTCCACTGCAAATGATGCTTCTTTGACTGTGTTTGAGAGCAGTGCCCATCTCTGCATACAAATATAAATATTTAGAAGCTAGTTTGGCCCCATGTCCATTTAGCAAAACAGTAGTAGGTTCCCAGGCGAGTGCCTGGGACCTTCCCAGCCATGGGCTTTGGGCAGGTTTGTAATGCCAGGCTTGAATTCTTTCCTGAGCACTTCTGGGTTGGTTTGTGTGTATTCATGTACTTACCTAATTTACAGTGTTGAGTTTTAAACCCAGGGTCCTGCACAAGCTATGAAAGCAGTTTGCCATTGGTTTTTTTACGTCACCAGCCTCCAACTGGTTAGGCAGGGTATGTTGGCTAATGTTATGTCCACTTGACACAAGCCAGCTGAATGAAGGGAATCTCAGCCTTGAAAATGTCTCCATAAGATCGGGCTGTAGGGCATTTTTGTAATTAGTGATTGATAGGAGAGGGCTCCTCCCATTGTGGGTGGAACCATCCCTGGGTTCTATAAGAAAGCAGGCTGAGCAAGCCATAGAGAGCAAGCCTGTAAGCAGCACCCCTCCATGGCCTCTGCATCAGCTCCTGCCCCCAGGTTCCTGCCCTGCTTGAGTTCCTGCCCTCACTGCTTTTGATAATGAACTACTTATTATATTGAACTGTGAGTGAAATAAATGTTTCCTTCCATGTTGTTCACAGTCATGTCTTTCATCACAGAAAGGAAAACCCTGATTGAGACACACAGGCATTAATTTCTTTTTCTTGTGGGGATGGGTCTCTGGGATCCAAGTCTGGTGAGCAAGCTTTTCACCTCTTCTCAGTTCTTCTGACTCACAGTGTCTGTGTCTCTTTGTTATGGTGGCCTTTAGACCAGAGGGGGCAATTTATAGTGACAGCCTCTGAAGGTCACCTGGTGCTGATGCCTGAGCTGTGTTTGCAGGCATGAACTGTGAGGTGATGAGTGTATTCATATTTCATAGGAATTGGACACGACTTTGTCATTATCCAGACAAGAGTATCAGCAACTTCCCTGTAAATCTCTGTGTGTGCACATGTACATGTTTGTGTTAATATAAAGAAGAAAGTAAGGACCCACAGTGTGGTGGTTGGAGGCAACCACAGAGGTAGTAGCTATTGGTAGTTCTGATGTTTTTTGACTCTAATACATCTATAGGTTATAAATACAATAACAGGGTTAGTCTGGTAGCTAAGCAGGTATAAAGCCCTGGCCTTGCTTGCCCCACACATGCAGTATGGCACTCATATGCAACACATACACACACATACCATACACTCAAAATAATAATATGTTCAATAAATCTTTAAAAATTAAGCTTGAATTGTCCCGCTTGGAGGAGATCAGCAATCCAGCGATCCATGAATTCTCGGCTTTGTCATGGTAACCTAGTGGGGTAGCCATTCTCCATTTCCCAGGAGAACATGTGAAGCTGTGTGACTGTGGAGTGCTGACCTAGTGTGCAAAGCCTTGGGTCCCATCCCCAGAGCTTGTAAATAGGTGTGTTGCTGCTTGCTTGTGGTGGGGCATGGTAAAGAAACCACCAAAAGGCCATGCAATTCCTGGAGAAGAAGGTGTGTGTGTGTGTGTGTGAGAGAGAGAGAGAGAGAGAGAGAGAGAGAGAGAGAGAGAGAGAGAGAGAGAGAGAGAGAGAGAGAGAGAGAGAGAGAGAGAGAGCAGCCAGAGGCATCTGGAAGAGTCCAGAACAGAGGGAAAAGGAGGCGGACTGGACATCACCAGGGCTACCTTCAAGAGAACAGAAGGGAGGGCTGGGAAACCTTGCCTTTATAAGAGGGCTGGGGTCTGTCTGGAGCAGCCTTGGGGCTGGCATCGTGCAGGAAGAGGGAGGGGGTGAAAAGGGCTAGAGGGCTAGTGTGGGGGTTTTCGATAGGGACTGTGGGAGCCTAGAGGCCAGCAAAGGTTTTGATAAGTAACCACAAGTATATGACCATAAGAGAGCCACATGTCCTTCTCCCAGAGGCAACAGAAATGACTCCCCACTTCCCTGCAGACAGGAACCCATGTCAAAAGTTCCTGAAGGATGTCAGCCTTTATGTAATGTCCAGAAATCCTTTTATAGTCCAGCTTGAGCTGGGCCAAGATCTCCATTTCTGGACATATGCACTTCCTGAGACCTAACAGGGAACATATGCAGTCCTGTTATTTGAGAGGTGGCGGCAGGGGGATAAGGTCTGCCTTGGATATATAGGGAATCTGAGACCAGCCTGGACACGAGGTCCTATCCCTATCTCAA
>NW_022196905.1:110798611-110799176 GCF_008632895.1 Mastomys coucha
AAAAAAAAAAAAAAAAAAAGAAAAGAAAAGAAAAAAAGAAAGGATAAAGATATAATGAGGCCACATCTTAGGGTTCTACTGCTGTGAACAGACATTACAACCAAGGCAACTCTTACAAGAACAGCATTTAATTGGGCCTGACTTACAGATTCAGAGGTTCAGTCCATTATCATCAAAGTGGGAGCATGGCAGCATCCAGGCAGGCATGGAGCAGGAGGAGCTGAGAGTTCTACATCTTCATCTGAAGGCTGCTAGAAGACTGGCTTCTGGGCAGGTTGGATGAGGGTCTTAAAGTCCAAGCCCACAATAACACACCTCCTCCAACAAGGCCACACCTGCTCCAACAAGGCCACACCTACTCCAACAAAGCCACACCTACTCCAACAAAGCCACACTACTCCAACAAGGCCACACCCACTCCAACGAGGCCACACCCACTCCAACAAGGCCACACCTACTCCAACAAAGCCACACCTACTCCAACAAAGCCACACCCGCTCCAACAAGGCCACACCTGCTCCAACAAGGCCAGACCTACTCCAACAAGGCCACACCTACTCCAACA
>NW_022196905.1:110799451-110812588 GCF_008632895.1 Mastomys coucha
CCAACAAGGCCACACCTACTCCAACAAGGCCACACCTACTCCAACAAGGCCACACCTCCAAATAGTGCTATTCCTTGGGACAAGCGTATTCAAACAACCACAGGCCAGAGTCTCTCTCTCTCTCTCACTCTCTCTCTCTCTCTCTCTCTCTCTCTGTCTCTCTCTCTCTCTCTGTCTCTCTCTCTGTCTCTCTCTCTGTCTCTCTCTCTCTCTCTCTCTCTCTCACACACACACACACACACATACACACACACACCAATCAAATTGTGGTCAGTGAACCATTCTCTCCCTTAAACCTCCCTGGATTTTTTTTTGAAGCATCCTTCCAAAGTTGTGACCTTCCACCTTCAATACTTACATGTAGATTTCTTTACAAAGCTTATTTATGTATGTGTCTATGTGTTCTTGTGTGTGTTTGTTTGCACCACACTCATGCAGAAGCCCTCAGAGGCCAGGGGAGGGTGTGCACATCCTCGAGTTGGAGTTACAGGCCCTTATACGGAGCCTCCCATTGTGGGTGCTGGGAACTGAGCCCCCTGGTTCTCTGCAAGAGCAGTACATGCTCTTAACAGCTGAGCGGCCTCTCCAGCCTCTTATTTCTGTATTTTTAGTAAGTGATGAGTACTCTCTATTAAAACTCAGATTCCCATGCTAGCCATTCCTTTACCAGGTATTTCCTTGAACAACAGATGAAAATATTTATACACAAAGTTCTTGAAGCAGCCACTGAGGGAGACACCTGCCTGCCGGAGCTCCCAGGTGTCGCTGAAAACACCATAGAGGACAGTCTGAAGGGTCATAAGTGTCTCTTTCCCCTCTCTCTCTCTCCCTCCCTCCCTCCCTCCGTTCCTTCCTGTTACTTTTGTCCGTAACCCAGGCTGTACTAAAACTCTGTGTAGCTGAGGGTGACTTTGAATTCAAGACACTACAGGTCCTACCTGTACCCAACACCCTGTCTATTTAAAGGCTAGCTCAGTTGCACCCTCTCAAAGAACGAGCTGGATGGAATTGGAGGTCACAGTGCTGATAGTCTGGGCTGGAATCTAAAACATAACTCAACGGGAAGAGACCTACCATATGGGTTATGGTAGGAATAGTGCTAGTGTCTGGATGCAGGACAGCGGCTCTCAGACACTGGCCACGTTGCATTTGAATGCCAAGGTGAAATAAAAGGAGTTGTACCTAACGACTCCTAAGTTTGGAAAGGACTTTTGTCGTAGATATAAGGGAGAAAGACAGAGGGAGAGCCACTGGCCAAAGAGAGGTGGCCAAGGCCAAGAGACCAAGACCAAAATACTGGAGTTATATAGGAAGCAAGTTAGGGGAAGGAAAGCGGAAGCCCGGCCTTTGGCCCCAGCTTCTGGCTGGGGTGGTGACTTAGGTAGGGGGCGGGGCGAGGTGTGTTGGGTGGAGTCACAGGCATCGAGTGTTGTTGGGAGAGCTGGGTGGAGCCAGGTACTGAGTGAGACCTGTTCTAGGTTTGAGACCCAACAGCATTAAAGTTGAGATCGAGGAAAGGATGTTCCAGAGAGAAGGAACAGAATACTCAGAAACTCAGAGGTAGGAAAGTCACAGGGCAACAGGGAACCAAACAAACTCTATAACGGCTGAAATCTCCAGAGCCCCAGGCCTTCTGGGAAACCCAGAGACCAGGCAGCCCATCTTCCCTTCCCTCCTCTGGCTTCCTTGCTGCTTTTCATAGAAGAGTAAGGCGTGTCACCGGCCAAATTGAATAAGCCCCTCTAATCGACCATCTCCACTTCTCAAATACGATTTGAAATCCTAACGTGGATTTATTGGTCCCCTAAGGTAGAGGCAGGTTCTATGAGCAGCACGACACACCCAGTACCCTGGGAGATTGAGCGCGGATGCGTAGGACTCAGAGATGCAAGGGTGGAGCACGAGGAGGTACAGATGGGAGAGAAGAGATTGGGGAAATGTGTTTTCTGGCCTCGCTCCGTTACTATCAACAACAGCAGAGAAAGTGTCTCCACGGGGTTATGAAAAATTCATTAGTAGCATGCTAGAGGGTAGAGAGGCCGGCCATTGTTTGATTAGATTAGCAAGGAAGAGAGCAGTTCTAAATGAACTGAGATTAAGAGCCGCCCCCCCCCACGCCTTCCCCTCCAACCCCCCCCCCCCGCTCCCGCCCCCAAGCCAGTCCTCTCTGTGTGGAATCACAGCTTCTTCCAGCCAGCCATCTTTGCTTGTCTGTTGAGCTGGGCAGGGGCTGGGATGGTAGAGAGGAGGGGTCTCAGAGGGGTCTTGAGGATTCCAGTTCCAGCTGTTCCCTAGGTACTGCCCTCCTGCTTGAGAGACCTGTTTTCTTTCTCCTGGGTCTTCCAGAGTTGAGAACCCGTAACACAGGTGCAGCGTTTGAGCCCGAGGTTTGGGAAGGTTTGGGAAGGGACTAGGGCGAAGCCTGATAACTCACTCGGCAAGCATTCTAGGAGATAGAGCATCAGAGATCAACACAGAGTTGCTTGGCATACTGGCTCGTTCTTAGTCCCCTTACTCTAGCCAGAGAGGGAGGATGCTCACTGTGATTTGAGGACAGCCTGGTCTACATAGCAAGTTCTGGGCCAGCTAGGGTAACACAGTGAGACTCTGTCTGGAGGTTGGGAGGAAGAGGCCTGGAGAGATGGCTCAGTGGTCAAGGACAGCATTGCTCTTGCAGAGGACCCGACTTGAGTTCCCGGCATCCATGTGTTGGTTCACAACAGTCTGTAACCCCTGTTCAGAGCGTCTGACTCCCCCTTCTAGCTTCTATGGGCACTTCACGCATGTGGTGCACAGTTGTACATATAGGGAAAACACTTATACATATATAAAAAAAATCTTAAAAAAAAGAACAGAGCCACTGGGCCAGTTCTGAAAAGCAGCCTACCGTTAAGCCTGACATTCAACTTCAATCCACAGCTTCAACCATGAAAAGCCAGGTATGGTGATTGCTTGCCTTCCCAGCACTGAAGCACCCCGGTCTTATAGCCACCCAGCAAGTTCTGGGCCAGTGAGAGACTCTGGCTCAAAAACCAATGTAAACAGCTCTTGGAGAATGACTCTGAAAGTTGACTACTGACCTCCACACACATTCCAAAGCTGAGGGCGCTATTAAGTCTGAGAGAAGGTGAGGCTTGCAGAGCTGGTTCAGCAGGAAACAGTGCCTGCACCTAAGTCTAACCACATGGGTTTGATCCAGGTACCCACATGGTAAGAGAGAATTAACTCCTGCCCTCTGACCTCCTTCCTCCACAGGTGCATGAGTGCCTCCTCCCCTGATGAAACAAGAATTTAAAAATGTAATAAATAATGGAGTTGGTGGGGTATGTATCTGTGAGACGTGGTATTTGAAAAGAGATGGAGAGGGCTGGAGAGATGGCTCAGCAGTTAAGAGCACTGACTGCTCTTCCAGAGGTCCTGAGTTCAATTCCCAGCAACCACGTAGTGGCTCACAACCATCTGTAATGGGGATCTAGTGCCCTCTTCTGGTGTGTCCGAAGACAGCGATAGTGTACTCACATATATGAGTACACTGAAATACATGTACTCATGTATTTCATGAAATAAATAAATAAACCTTTTAAAAAGAAAAAAGAAAGAAAAGAGATGGAGAAATGAGAGGAAGTCAAGGGTGCCCGTCGGGGAGAAGAGTTTCAGAGTGAGCTGACAGCTTGTGCAAACGTTCTGTGGTCTCAGAGGAACAGCAGGGAAATGTGTGTGACCAGAATGGAGTATTAAAAATCAGATCAAGAAGTGAACTGGGATCAAATCCTGGTCTTTTAGAAACTTGTGAAGACCAAGTAGGGAGAGACAGATTGGAGGGTTTAGGGCAGAGGAGTCACATAATTTCATGTCCCCATTCCATGCAGTGGGTTAAGGACAGACACTGCAAATAATTAGTGGCCATGAATTAAAGGATGGTGCTTCACAAACTGGTTGGACCTTGCCTGTCTGGTGATTGAAAAAAACAAACAAACCAAAAACAACAATAACAACAAAACTACAAGAGAAATTTATGGCTGTAATCATCTGAACTCTTTTGGTTGCAAGAAATAGAAATGGACTCCAATCTGCTGTTCCTTGATGTATGTAACTGGGGAGTTTTTGGGTAGTACCAACTCAAATGGGACCCAGCCTCTTAGAGGTTAGTACACTGGCATCTTCTCTCCTCAGCACCATACAGGAAGTGCACACTTATTTCCATGTGACTCCCATAGATGTGTGGGACAGCCTTCCCAGCTGCCAGTTATAACCATTTCTTTATTCTGAGCTTCAGGAAGACACATTACTTTTATCGGTCAGTTAAGGGAGTGAGCTCAGCCCTTCCCAAGTGCCATGGATCAGAGATGGTTCCCAAAGGAGACCTGGGATGCTGTTACTAGAGGCTATGATGGGAACAGCTGGATGAGACATTGAGATACTAGCCATTGCAGATAATCCCAGCCTGGAATTCCAAGCAGTTTGGAGAAGTCTGATGTGGGTGCTAGGAGCCTAACTTGATCCTCTGCAAGAACAGCCAACGCTCATAGTGGCTGAGCTCTCTCTCAGTCCCCATAAGTTACATTTTGAAACACCATTTAAAGCTCCTTGGGTTTGGATCACAGTGTTGCCTCTTCTAGATGGGAGCTGGGATCTTGGTGCAATTGGATAAAGGATACATTATGGGTGTCTCTCACCCAGACATCCAGGTCTCAAGCCATTGTCTGTCACATTGCCTGTGGGTTTCTGCTATAACCTTCCCTCTGCCAGGCCACTTCAGCCCAGTGTGGCTAGACATCATTTGGCCTTCTCTTCTTTGCTGGAGACAATAAGTATGCAAAAAACTAGAGCACAGGGCCTAGGTCTTTGGTCTACCCCTCACATAGCCACTTTGTGATTTGGGCAATCCAGATAATCTTATGAACCCTAGAGGATCCTGGGAGAGTTAAAGGTTCAAGTTTACTTAACCAGGACTTCACGATGCAGCTGATCAAGAGGTGGCTGGTATAATGCTGCTGAACTGGACTTTCAGGTACAGGACAAATAGTCTTAAGTAGATATATAAATGGATATACGTATGCTAAAAATGCTGCTGGTTGATATTCTCAGGATACATTGTACAGAAGCATGCAAATGGCTCAGGGAGCCCCAGCATCATGTACAATGAATAAACACTAGTAAGAAACATGTGCATCCAAAACTCAAGGTCAGCTGTGTCAGTCTCCCTGTCTCTGTCTCTGGATGGAGTGCAGGACTTTGAACATGCTGGGACAGCTCTCCAATAGTGAGCACCATCACGAAAAGGCGTTGACCAGTCAAGATAGTGCGAAAGTTGACCTTGGTTGTTTGTGACTAACCATCGCTGCATGACAAAGAACGGTGAGTTGTAGGTAGGTCCCTGTTGGTGCTTTTAGGTTGGATATGAGTTTACCAGTGAGCTGTATCCCTTGTCCTGGTTTTGCTGTTTGATTTTTTTTTTTTTTTGGACTGTTGTTATGTTAGTTAGCTGTCCATTGCTGTGACAAAACACCTGAGGAAAATCACCTCTCAATCAAGGTGTGAGAGTTTCAATCCAAAGCTGGTCTCTGCTGCTTTTGGGTCTGTGGAAGGACAGAGGAAGACAGGCAGGGGTAGGTCCCAGGATCCTTCCAGGGCATGCTCATCACAATGGCCTAACCTCCTCTCATCAGGACTCACCACCTAAAGGATCTCCCACTGGCCAACATCTCTCCAGGTTGCTGAACCAGCTCAGCCTGTGGTCCTCTGGGGACACCATAATGGTGGTTTTGAGGCTGAATTTGAATTGCTGAATCTTACCTCTCTGTGGCTTCCTGTGGGTGTGTACCAACCACACAGGATGCAAACAGCATTATCAAGAATGTTAAGTTTTACATTGAATTCTTGGCTGGTGTACTAAGAATTCACGCTCACAGAAGAGGCCATCGCTCCTCTGGAGCTGGAAGTAGAGGCAGTTTTGAGCTGTCTGATGTGGGTGCTGGGAACCCAACCCAATCCTCTGTAAGAATGACCAGCATTCTTAATGGCTGACCATCTCTTCAGCCTACACAAATCATAGTTTAAATCAATATTTAAAGCTATGTGGGTTTGGATCACAGTGCTGCCTCTTCTACATGTGACTTATAACCTTGGGGGTAAACTCCAGTGTGCCTCCGTTTCCCCATATGTCAAAGTAGGGAAGAGGAGAGTGCCCTTCCTCAGGATGTCAGGAAGATAGGCTGTTAGTTCTCAACCTTCCTAACACCGTGATCCTTTAATACAGTTCCTCATGTTGTGGTGACCCCCAACCATAAAATATTTTTGGTGCAACTTCATAACTGTAATTTTGCTACTATTATGAATGGTAATGTAAATGTCTGATGTGTGACCTTTGAGAGGGTCGAG
The DNA here is from genome assembly GCF_008632895.1 of Mastomys coucha. NCBI lineage: Eukaryota > Metazoa > Chordata > Mammalia > Rodentia > Muridae > Mastomys > Mastomys coucha. The sequence continues at coordinate 110,805,833 of NW_022196905.1, forward strand.
ACCCACAGGTTGAAAACCATGACTACACATGCCTCAGGCTCTGCCCGGTGTCCAGCTGGTGATGAGCACTCAGGGAAGCGCTGAATGATGATGGATTCATGTCCCTGGATCCAGCTGCCTGGGAAAACATGGTGTTTCCTTTCTCTGAGAACCTTCTGAGCTGTTTGGAGCTCTTCTGGTTGGGATATTCCTTGGGCTTAGGGCTTGTGGGTAGGAGATGCTTAGGATGTGTATTCAGTATTAACTATGGGCAGTGTTAGCTTAGATCTGGGGTGAGCGCTCTCAGTCCTCCCCACTTCTTCCTCTTTCTCCTCTTCCACTCTTCTTCCTCCTCTTCTTCCTCCCCCTCCTTTTCCTCCTCCTCTTCCTTCTCTTCCCCTCCTCCTCTTCCTTCTCTTCCTCATTCCTCCTCCCCTTCCTCCTCCTCTTCTTCCCCTTCCTCTTCTTCTTCCTCTTCTTTTCCTCTACCTCTTCCTCATTCCTTCCCCTCTTCCTCCTCTTTTCCTCCCCATCCTATTCATCTTTTTTTCTTCCTTCTCCTCTTCCTCCTCATCCTCATCCTCTTCTTCTTTTTCTTTTTCTTCCTCTTTCCCCTCTCCTCCTTTCTCCTCCCCTGCTACTCCCCCCTCCTTCTCCTCTTTCTCTTTCTCCCTTAGAAACAGTGTAGTCCAGGCTAGTCTCAAACTTATGATCCTTCCCATGAGGATCTGGCTCCTCAGGCTTGAGCACTGTGTTCTGAATGCTGTGGACAGGATTGTCTCACAGTAGATAGGTCTGAGCTTGGCTATCCACTGGGTTTTACCTCAGTTCAAGAGGCCACACTCTCCTTCACAAGGGCATGTAGTCAGAGCGCCTCTACCTTATTCTCTGCAGCCCTGGGCCTGGCCGTACTCATTGGTTTCCCTCCTCTGAGCTATGAGCAGATGCTGAGATAAGCCAAGCTTCCAGCCACCAGAAGTGTTCAGGGATGCTGTGTGCATGGGTGGATGGGTTAACTCCCTTGGGGCTAGTCTCAATTCTTTTTGCTTCAGGTCATTTCAAATGGGAGCAAACAGCTTGCTGTGTATGTGTGTGGTCTGATTGCTGCGTGGGAGGTGTACTGGGTGTTTGTGTGAGGCTCTGTATGCAGGGGTCCAGTGTAAAGCCATGGTGGGCACTTAGAGAATGTTCCAGAGAGACAGTCATTGGAAAGGATTGGATGCACTTTAACATTCATCATGGAACCAGAACTATGGCCAAGGTTTCTGGTGTGTGTGCGTGCTCACATGTGTATATGTGTGTGTATACATGCATCTTTGAGTACATACACGGAGGCTAGAGCAGATATGGGTATCTTTGTCTATAGCTCTCCAACTTAATTTTTTTAGACAGGGTCTTTCACTGAACTTGTTTAGGCTGTAATGGTTGGTCAGCGAGCCCAGGATCTGCCTGTCTCCATTCTGAGGGTCACAGGCATTGCACTTCCATGACTGGCTTTTTCTTTAGGTCTTGGGTAACTCAAGCACTCTATGTACTGAGCCATTGCCCCAGTCACCCCTACCATACACATAAGAGCTATGCTATGGGGGTACTTAATATGCTGTGTCTGGGTCTCTCCAAAGGTTCTCCATGGGCGGCAGCACTAGCGCCCCCTAGAGGGTGACTGGAAATGGCAAACAGCTGCAGTCCCATACACTCTACAGATTTTACTATCAGCAGAGCCACTTGCTCAGGCAAGTTTGAGAAGCAAGAATCTGGTCGACTAAATAGGGTTTTCTTTTCTTTTCTTCTTTTCTTTTCTCTCTCTCTTTTTCTTTCTTTTTATCTTTCTGTGGCAAAATATACATATTCCTTTTTCATTTTCACTGACTTATAACTGCACAATTGAGTGACATTAACTACTATGCCAATAACATCATCACCCAAACTCCCCCTGCCCCCACCATAGAAATGCTATGCTCACTAAACAAGAACTCACCATCTACCTGTCCACCCTGCTCCTCCACCTCTATTCTATTTTGTATTTCAGAATTTGCCTCTTCTGGGTACCATATATAAATAGATTAATACAATAGTTATTTTAAAGCCTGTTTTCTGGCACTTATGTTTCCTAGGTTTGTTTCTGTTGTAATGTGAATCAGTACTTCATACTTTTTTTTTTAATGGCTGTGTAATATTCCATCCTGTGGTGTATTTGTCATTTTCTGTCTCCAAGAGAAATTGCCAGAGTAAAACAGCTAAAAAGAGGAGGGATTCATTCTTGACTTACGGCTTTAGAGGCTTGGGCTCATGGTCACGTGATTCTACTGGAAAGGAAGAGCATGTGACATACAGGAAGGGACCAGGGACAAGCTACACTTCTGTTTTCTTTTCTTTGAGATAGGGTTTCTCTGTGTAGCCCCGGCTGTCCTGGAACTCTCTTTATAGGCCAGGGTGGCCTTGAATCTACAGAGATTCACCTGCATTTGCTTCTGGAGTGCTGGGGTTAAAGGTGTTTGCCACTACTACCCCAAGTAGGAGATGGTGGTTCCCCCCAAAGCTACAGTGCTTAACAGCATGTGCACCCCTCAGTGACCCGCTCCCTTCAGTGGTCGTCCACCCAGCTACCAACTCACAAATAGATTCACCAGTTGTTGAAGTTGGTTCCACACATGCCTTTAGAGGATATTTCTATATCCAATCCATGATGCACAGACATACCACCCTTTGCTTATCGAGAGAGTGCCAATGAACTCCACATGACTGCAGTTACAGTACACGCGTGTGCACACATGATGGACACATGGTATAACACAGATGAGCTTTGACCATGCCATGCTAAGTGAAAGAAGACACACAGTGACTGCATTTACATCCCAAGAGTGTCAAAATCCTGGGGAGAGAAAGCAGGATATCTGCTTCTCAGAGTAGGGATAATGTTGCTGTGTGTCAGGGTAAAGGTCCCGGGGCTGTTGGCTCAGCAGTGACGGTGAATTCAGTGGCATGGAGCTGGGTGCATTCAAGGATGGGTTTTATGGTGCTCATACTTTACTGCAGTAAACAAAAGGGGTTGCGGGGGAAAATGGCTTCCTGGGCACTGGTTTTACACTGGTGTGTGGTAGCTGCCTTGTCCTGATGTTTAGTTGGTGCCTAGGAAACCAATGTTGTCTTCTGTTTGCTTTTAAATAATGCTAAACTCACTATGCACTCAGAACAGTGTTACTGTTTAGCCCAGGTGGACCCCAAGCTTGATCTACTTCATGTAATATTACGTTTTCCTAGTGTTTCTTGGAGGGCGTGGGAGGGTGAAGGTCGCTGGTCTGTTGCTGCCAAGAGCCACCATCTGTGCCTGTTTCTGCTGTGGCTGTGGGTGAGTTTTCTTCCAGTGTGAGTGCAAATCTTTGACCAGAAGGATGGTTCATCAGAGGAGCTTCTGAGGTACTCAGAGCTCTTGCAGAGGCACAGCGAGGGGCAGGGGGGCACTGGCTGGGTCCCTCCATGCCACCAGCCATTATCCTATTCAAAGCTTCGAAGCATAATGCAAATCGAATTTTCGATTTGCCTCTAAAGCTGTAGCTTCCAGAATCCTAATTGAGAGATACTTATCAGGCACTTGGAGTGCTATCCGCAGGGGCCACTTTGAGCATCCCGGCAGGGCTCCCTTCCTGTCAGCAAGTACTAGGGCATCTACGTGTGCAGCTGAAAAGAGGGTGCCCTGGCGAGGCTTTGCCTAGGATGGAAGCTGAGGATCAAATCAGGAGAGCAGGGGCTTGCTTCTCTTCTTTCTATATGATTTGGTTCCAAACCCAAAGGAAGCCACTGCTTGTTATCCTGGGCAGCATGTTCAGGTGCACACACAAACACACACAAGAGCACACAGATATGGACAGACAGATATACATGTATGCTCACATACATAAACACATAGATACAGACTGATGCACACACATATACACATACACACATGCATACAAAGGCAGAGAGACAGATATACTCTCTCTCTCTTCTCTTTATCTCTCTCTCTCTCTTTCTTCTCTCTCTCTCTCCCTCTCTCTCCCTCTCTCTCTGTCTGTCTTTCTCTCATCCCGGGTGTGTGGATCTTTTTTTTTTTTTGTTCTTATTAGCTGTGTGTCTTTGATCACCTATGATGTTGATTTTCCGTTTTGGGGGATGAAGGGCCCTTAGGACCTGCCACTTGGGGTAGGCCGTGATGAGAGGGTCCAGGTAAAAGCTGGTAAGAGCATTGTTCAGCTATGCCAGTGATAATAATGTTCATAGGCATTGCTGCTGCCATTGTACTGATGTGCTGTGTGCCAGATACTACCAACACGTGAGCATCCTAGAGGAAACCTCGAAAATTAACTAAAACTATGGACATGAAGGGCTACCAAGATGGCTCAGTGGTTAAGAGCCCTAGCTGCTCTTGCAGAGGACCTGGATTCAATTTCCAGCGCCCACATGCCAGCTCACACAACCAGCTCTAACTCCAGTCCTGGAGATCTGACACTTTCCCCCAGCTCCTCCTGGCACCATGTGTATGTGGCACACAGAGACACGCAGGCTAAACATCCATATTCATAAACAATAATAAAAAACTTCAGCATGAGCTGTCTTTGCCTTAGTGAGCAGAGATCACAAGAGACAATTTCCAGTCTTTTATTATTGTTATTATTATTATTATTATTAAAGAATTATTTATTTATTTCATGTATATGAGTACACTATAGCTGTCTTCAGACACACCCGAAGAGGGCACCACATTCCATGAGAGATGGTTGTGAGCCACCATGTGGTTGCCGGGAATTGAACTCAGGACCTCTGGAAGAACAGTCAGTGCTCTTAACTGCTGAGCCATCTCTCCAGCCCCTCTTTTTTTTTATTATTAATTACACTTATTCTGTGACAATTTGAATCAGGTATGGAAGGCATTCTGATTTCCCTTAGCCATCTCTCTCATCCCTCTCCGACCCTGTCCTTTCCTTTCTCTTTCTTACCAATCCCCTTCCCACACTCCTGTCTTTTCTTTGTTTCTGTTTCTCTGGGTCTCTCCAAGGACATCTGTGTGGATGTGGGATTGGAAGTGTCCTGATGGACTCACCAGAGGGCACACATCTGAAGACACTGCTCCTTTTCCCAGAGCAAACCCATGGCTGCGGTTCAGCAGTCAGGAGCAGTCCCGTGAGCCCCTCTCCCACCCTTGGCTGTTGTGAGGCCCGTGCAAGTAACCTTAGCCTCTTTTAGTTTCGTGATTATACTGGTTGTGCTCTGTCTAAAGGATGGAATTTGTCAGCCTGTCTCCTAGTCTTCCGGCTCTTCCATCCTTCCTGTCTCTTCAGTGTTCCCTGAGCTATGGAGGGAGGGATTCTATTAAATAACTTGGTAAATGATAAGTTCCCATCTGGTACTTATTCTCAGCATCTTGGGCAGCCATGAGTCTTTGTAGTTGCCACTGGTTCACTGCAAAAGAGAGGGTTTTTTCCTGCTTAGGGTTGTTGGGAGTTTTTGTCTCCCTGGCTGCACAGAGCCAATTAGGAGCGGGAGGTTCCCGAGGCAGCAGGGACTGAAGGGAAACCCCAACTTAAAATATAAAGATAGTAATTGCTGTCTTTATGTGTATGAGTGTTTTCCTTGCATGCGGGTCTGTGTGATATGCGTGTGTCCTGAGCCCGAGGAGGCTACAGGAAGGCACTGGGTTCCCTGAAACAGAAATCATAGATTGTTGTGAGTCACTCTGTGGGTCCTTGGATTTGAACCAGGCCCTCTGGAAGAGTACTCTTAGCTGATGAGACATCTCTCCAGGCCCTGTTTTTTTCTTTTTCTTTTTCTTTCCTTTTCCTTTTAAACTGGAACTTACAGACTTACCTTAAAAACAAACAGACCAACCATGTATTTATGGACACCACACTCAGCAGGTGACTGTAGCTTTTCTATCAGTCAGCTCTCCTTGTTCATAGCAGTTTATACTACCATGGTGCTCTGAATGAAGTTTCATGGATCCGGGAACATGTAGGAAAGATCCAATACCAGTTTCTACAGGCTTACATTCCCCCTGTACACACGTGCTCTTTGTGTGTTTCTTGATATGTTATATTGTATCCAGTCACTGAGCTACCTGACTCATGTCTAACACTTGTCCACATATGAAGTGCCTCTAGCTTCATGGTTCTCAACCTGGGGGTCTCAACTCCTTTGGGGGTTGCATGGCCCTTTCATGGGGGTTGCATATCAGATCTGCCTATCAGATATTTATATTGCAATCTGTAACAGTAGCAGACTGGCAGTTATGGAATATTAATGAAATAATTTTATGGTGGAGGGTCAGTACAGCATAAGGAACTGTGTTAAGGGTCACAGCATCAGGAAGGTGGAGAACCACAGCCCTAGCACATAGGCTTTCTCCATTAAGTGCATGGCCCTCTTAGTCATGGGATAGTATTTCAGCCTTAGCTCAGAGACCAAGGGGCCAGGGAGATGGCTCAGCAGGGAAAGGTGCTTTTTGTCAAGCCTGTTGGCGTGAAGTCTGTCACAAGAACACATATGATTGTCCTTAGACCTCTCCACAGACACTGGATTCTCAAGCTACCCTTGCAAAAAAGAAACGTATAATTTTTTTTTTTTTTAACAAACACTAAAATGACAGTGATTGCTGCATGTAAGGGGTACAAGCCACTCTGTTCTTAGGAGAAGGTTTTTATTGTAAGTAAGAGAAAAACAAGAGACATCTGGGAAAGTACGGAGGAGAGAACAAGAGGAACATACAGTGGGGTGGGGGAGAGAGAGAGAGAGAGAGAGAGAGAG
>NW_022196905.1:110812598-110816831 GCF_008632895.1 Mastomys coucha
AGAGAGAGAGAGAGAGAGAGAGAGATCACCTGGATTATAAGGAGAATGAGCAGCTGTGGGCAGATGGGGCTGGGAGCTAAGCCTGAACTTTGGAATGTGTAACAGGCACTGAGATACAGAGGGAACCTGGAGGCCAGTGTGGGCTTTCATATGGTATGGTAGGTTCTGCCAGAGGAGAATGGGGTTCTGCCAGAGAAGGGTGATGATTCCTTTTGGCAGATGGAAGCCAGTTTCCCAAGTTTCTGAGGAATGCTGGCTTGTCTCTAACTGCCAGAGAGCCTCCTCTGGTCTAGGTCAGGCTCATTTCTAGATGTATGGACTGCTTGAGAACCAACAACTATAATAAAAAGCACAAATCCAAGCTGGCCGCGAGCTGCCTCACTTGACTGTGCATAGTGACATGGACCTTGGACAAATCACGTGCTCATGTGTCCTCAGAGGGCCGTGGGAATCTCATGTGTATTGATTTTGAGGTTATGAATGAATTTTAATATAGAGACTGCAAACAGAGTGGTCGTGAGTTCTGAGGCTCAATGGAGTTTTTCTTTCCTCTTTATGCCCCATCTTCTCTGAGATCTGTGCCCCATGAGGGGTGTGGCTCTGTCTGTGTACCTCTTGTTATTATTTTAAAACAAGGTCTCACCGTGTAGTCCTGGAAGGTCTGGAATTCACTCTGTAGACCAGGCTGACCTCAAACTCACAGAGATCCTCCTGCATCTGCCTCCTGAACGCTGGGACTAAAGGCCCGGCTCATGGTTTTGCTTGTTTGTTTGAGATGGGTCTTGCATGAGGTCCAGGCTGGCCTTGAACTCATCATCCTCCTGCCTCGGGCTCCCAAGTGTTGGGATGATGGGTGGGTACCACCATTGCCAGCTTTGGGCCTTAGGGGTCTACATGCTTGTATTTAAGGTAGTTTTTATCTGTTTTCATTGTTCTGAATGTGATTAATTGTCTGTTAGTACAGCTTAGAGCTGGTATGGGCATGAGGAGATGGGTAGATCTTTGACTCCCAGGTCCCTAGTGGTAGCTCCCATTATGCCCAGCGTGGGTGAAATTGTTCAAATGCTTTAATCCTGACTGCTGTTCCCCTTGGATTTTCTTTAGGGAATTAATAAACGGTGCTTTCTTATACCTACAAGTGATTGACACACAGCTTTTCAGCTCCAGGGACGTGGGCTTCGAGGTTGCCCTCGTAGCTGACCTTGAGCGATAAACTTTAGTGCGTTGGGGAGAATTTCCCAGCAAACGCCCCTGAGTAGTTCGAGGCTGGGGGAGGGAGTGTTTATAGGGAGCTAGCTGCTAATTTGAGCTTAAGATGGGTTTGCCCTGTCTTGAGATAGGTGGGACTCTTTCTGGGTGTGATTAACAGCCTAAATATACCACCTGTCAGCAGGCCTGCAGAGAGCCAACCTTCCCCAGAGCTTGGGAAGGCACTCTGGCTCCGTCTGGAGCACTCACTCCATTAGCGTCTTCAGATTCAGGGAAGTAAAACTCTACAGCTTCCGTAAATAGCTGACACACAAACACATGTTCGTTCTCCCCCCAGCCACCAGAGATTGTTTATGAAACAGGGGGGTCTCCTTCTGGCCTATGACTTCATTTTGGAAGCTCCAAATCGCTTTATTAGTTTACTAGTTCTGCATAAGGTGGGCCTGTTAGAACTTCATCTTTGTGGAAAGGGTTGTCTTCACTAGGTGAGCCTGAGGAAAGGGGTCTGATCGCACTCTCTTAATGAGCTTGCATTGCTGAGAGAGCTTTATAGCGATCGATCCCTTGGGCATAAGTGTCAAGATCTCCCTTTCCTGGATGGGGAAATTGAGGCTCAGCAAAGGTAGGTCAGCTTCATAAGACCACATAGCCGGCAAATGGCAGAGTCTAGATCTGCAGGACTTCAAAGCCTGTGCCTTAACTGTCGTGCTGGGTGGTGCCTGCAAATTCTCTTTGTAATGTGGCCTGGAAGGTGGTTTTATTGAATTTGCATATCATTTCCTAGACATTTATTGTATGAATACAGACACTGTGGAGTTGGCATCTGTGGGGGTAGAGATCTCAGCCAACAGCAGCCCATGTTTACACAGTTTGCACAGTATTGATCATGACCAACATTGCCCCGAGTTCTCCTCTCTCTCTCTCTCTCTCTCTCTCTCTCTCATCTCACATCTTTCTCTGTCTGTCTATCTCTTTCTCTCTATTGCATGTGTACCTGTGTATGTACCTGTGTGCATATATGTATGTGATCCATGTTTGTATGTGTATAGGTTTGTGTGTGCATAAGAGAGATGGGGAGGAAGAGAGGGGGAAATGAGGGAAGGACAGAGGGGGAGAATTGAGACCCAAGGTTGATGGGGTTGATGTCAGATATCTTTCTCAATCTCTCTCTCTCTCTCTCTCTCTCTCTCTCTCTCTCTCTCTCTCTCTCTCTCTCTCTCTCTCTCCTACCTCTCTCTGTCTGACGCTGTTTCTATCTCTCTCTGTCTCTATCTCTTTGTCTCTGTCTCTTTCTCTATCTCTCTGTCTCTATCTCTTTGTCTCTGTCTCTCTCTGTCTCTATCTCTTTGTCTCTGTCTCTTTCTCTATCTCTCTCTGTCTCTAGCTCTTTGTCTCTTTCTCTTTCTCTATCTCTCTCTCTCCCACCTCTCTCTGTCTGACGCTCTGTTTCTATCTCTCTCTGTCTCTATCTCTTTGTCTCTGTCTCTTTCTCTATCTCTCTCTGTCTCTATCTCTTTGTTTCTTTCTCTTTCTCTATCTCTCTCTGTCTCTGCCTCTCTCTCTCTCTATGACCCTGGAACTCACCAGCCCAGCTGTTCACCTGGTTGTCATTTCTACCATACCTACCATCTTTCCCATGGCTGCTGAGGCTCTGACCTCTGGTCCTCACACTTGCAAAGCCATCTCCCAAACTCAGAAGTGTGGGTCTCTGATGAAGGCACTGAACCTTGGGATAGTGAGTGATGTGAGCGACTTCCACAGTCTCAGTCTCCATAGTCATTTTCCCGCCACAGACCGTCTACCCAGCCGTTTGTCATCACAAGCTGTGCTGTGTGGAGTGGCTGGGCAGGGGCCATTGGTGATTTATAATCTGGCCTCTTATGTTCAGAGCCATTGATGCTGCATGCTCGGCTCCTCCTGACCCACTCCCCTGCTCAAGGCAGCTAAGAGCTATTGAAGATGCAAAAATCTTGATTAATAATCTTGTACTTTGGGCCTCATGGGAAATATGGACCATTTCTTTCTTGCTGTGGATCTGTGCAGCCTCGGGACTCTGGGTCTTTGGCAGCGAGCACAGGATCAACATCAGGTGTGATTAAAAAAAAAAAACAGGAAAAATTGAGAGCCTAGGAAGACAGAGAGGACAGAGGACAAGAGGACAGGGGAGGGTGAGGGTGGGCGAGGGTTGGGGGGCAGAGCTGGGGGTGAGGATCTATGGCTGGAGTCCAACTGGAGGTTATTATCAAGCATGCTACATACTCTGGAGAACTGTGGGAGACTGGAAAGCTCATGGTCAGGAGCGGGGCATAGCTAGAGGCAAATGTTAGAACTTGGTATAGGGTTTAGGATAACAAACAAAAAGGCTCCAGGCATTCACAGTCCAGAGGATAAGGGAGTGATTTATCGATGTCCACTGCAACTGTCACCATCATCAGGGCAGCTGTGACCACTGGCAGGAGCCTGATTCGACCTGCCAATCTCCCTCAGAGACACTGGAGTGAGGACAGTCACTGGACCCTCTCTCCCCAAACCTCCCAGCCATGAGTATGTAATTCTTCCCAAATGGTGAGTCTCCAGAGAGCTGGAGTATTAACCGTGGGAGACTAACTGAAGTGGGGACTCCATCTATGCATCTGGGGTACGCTATTCCATACTGGGTGAGGCTGCTTTGGGGTCCCAACAAACTCATTAGTTTCACTTGCATGGAATCTTACTTCAGTTTATCATCTGGCTCTGTAAGGAAGGAGCAACCCAGAGAAAGAGCTCAGCCACAACTCCTAAGTAAACTCAGTGTCCGTAACTGCAGCTCTCTTGCTGGCCTTGCCTTGGTATCTGGGAAACCTGGTGTGAGTTCTTGGCTTCTTTTCATTAGAAAGCCATCCACAGTGGAGTTGCTTCTACTGGGACAAGAGAATAAGGATCAGAGTCTGTGGTGTGTGTGTGTGTGTGTGTGTGTGGTGGGGTGGTCATGGTGCTGGGGTGTGTGTGTGTGTGTGTGTGTGGGTATGTGTGTGTGTGTGTGGT
>NW_022196905.1:110816941-110853127 GCF_008632895.1 Mastomys coucha
GGGGTGTGTGTGTGTATGTGTGTGTGTATGTGTGTGTGTGTGTATGTGTGTGGTGGGGTGGTCATGGTGCTGGGGTGTGTATGTGTGTGTATGTGTGTATGTGTGTGTGTGTTTGTGTGTGTTTTGGTGGGGTGGTCATGGTGCTGGGGTGTGTGTGTGTATGTGTGTGTGTGGGGGGTATGTGTGTATGTGTGTGTGTGTATGTGTGTATGTGTGTGTGTGTATGTATGTGTGTGTGTGTGTGGTGGGGTGGTCATGGTGCTGGGGTGTGTGTGTGTATGTGTGTATGTGTGTGTGTGTGTGTGTGTGTGTGTGTGTGTGTGTGTGTGTGTGTGTGTGGTGGGGTGGTCGTGGTGCTGGACGGAAACTGAAAGCAGACTCTTCTGAGTTTCTTCCAGCCAGGGTTTCAGGTTTTATGCAATTTCTGCTCATTTTAAGTCAGACAACTAAGGTGACTGGAAAAGGGGGTTGGTTGTGAGAGCTGTTCATCTTGGTCATCTGCTGCTGAGGTGAGAAAGAGCCACGCGGTGTGGCTTCAGAGCCTGGGCTCTTAGGCAGCATCCCATCCCAGTGCTCAGGCTGAGCCGGGTGGGGCTTCTCAAGCCTAGCTGCCCTATTAACAAAGGAAAAGCGTCTCAGATACCTCCCTCGTGTTCTTATTTGCCTTGTGTTACTTAAATAGCTACCAACACAAGTGAACACAATCTTATTAAATTATATTAATTTATTTAGTTCTTCGTGCATGCACTCAGCCCGTGTGTGGAGGTCAGAGGACAGCTGGGAGGAAGCAGTCCCTTGTACCTGGTGAGTCCCAGGGAGTGACTCTGCTTCTCAGGCTTGGTGGCAGACAGCTTTATCTATGGGTCTTCTTGGTGGCCTGCAAGATCAGTTCTTAGCCTGGGACATTTATCAAAGTCTAGAGACTCTCTGTGATGATGACCTAGTTGAGGCTATGTTATCAGATTTGGTGCATAGAGCAGGCTAGCTAATCCTTACCCTAGGGTGAGCAGAGTAGCTGACCACAATGAAGGACAGTCCATCCCTAAGCATCCAGAGAGCCCAGGTTAAAATTCTCACATCTACACCAAGGCATAGCATCTAATTCGGTCACACAGATGCCCAACAGCAGTGAAGGCCAAACCAGCATCCTCAGACCGAATACAGGTGCTTTTGCAAATCCAGGTCATGCCACGCCTGACATCAATGATGCAGATATTTTGCTGAGAATAAACTGTTCATTAAAATTCAATGGGCCCAACCTGCTCTTGTGTGGGTCATTTGGTCCCTGGTGAGCCTCAGGCCTCTGTAGTCGGTGGCTTAGTTTTTCTGAGGCATGAGGAGTAATGGACCATAGGAGTGACTATATTTGGTCTTCACTCAGGGGATTGGGCGTGATCCTGTGTATTAAATCTGCTGAAGTTCGATTCTCATTAGCTTGTGATAATTAAAGTGGTGTGGCTCGGTGCCAACTGTGTTATAAGTTAGAGCTGCTGAGGGCCCTAGGCAGAACTGGCTTTTAACGTGGGTGTCCAGGTCACCTAGCAGGTACGTGGCCCAAGTTCCATTCTGAAAACTTACAATATAATAATAAAATAAATACCTAAATAAAAACTTAAAATTTTACTTGAAAACAGTTCTGGTACAGGGGAGATGGCTCAACAGTTAAGAGCAGTGGCTATTTTTTCAGAGGACCCAAGTTCAATTCCCAGCACCCATGTGGTAGCTCACAACCATCAGTTTCAGAGGATATGAGAACCTCCACTCCCTCTTCTGGCTTCCATGAGAACCAGGCATGCACATGGTCAGTGTGCAGACATACATGTAGGCAAAACATTCATGCATGTAAAATAAATGAAATCTACAAAAATATAAAAAACAAAATTAAACAAAACCCTCCTCAGCCAGGCATGCTTGAGCACACACACACACCTTTAGTCCCAGCACTCAGGAAGCAGAGGCAGGAAGATCTCTGTGAGTTCCATGCTTGCCAAGGCCAGAATGATACCGTATCTCAAAAGCCCAAGAAAAACTTCTTATTTTGAGACAGAGTCTCACTGTGTAGCTCAGGCTGGCCTTGAATGTACAGCCATCCTGCTGCCTCAGCTGCCCATGCTGGGATGACAGGGTGACCTTCACTTAGCAGTGCATTTTTGGGGTAGAGGAGGTGTAGAGCCGAGGACCTCAGGCATGCATCCTAGATGCTCTTCCACTGGCACACAACCTAACGTCATCGGCCATGCCCATGTTTGTAGCATGCACACATGCAGTAGATGCTCTTCCATGGACTTATAACCCTAACATCATCAACAACTTCCATTTTTGTAGGCTGCTTTTTTACTCAAAGTAACAGTCTCAGTATGACACATTCGTTGTCGTACACGCTGCACTTTTGCCATAATCACCTTGTATTCTCTTGCCCTCCCCCTCCAACATCACCTCTCCCTTTCATCTCCCAAATAGCCCTTTCTAATTGTCACATGATGCCTGTCTTTGCTATTTGTCTCCCCCGCCCCCATTTCCTATTCCACCTAATATAATGACCTCCAATTCTGTCCATTTTCCCGTAAATGACAAACTTTTGTGGGTTTTTTTAAAGTCTTTTATTTATTTATTGACTGATTGTGCATTGGTGTTCTTCCTTTGTGTATGTCTGTGTGAGAGTGCCAGATCCCATGGAACTAGAATCCCAGACAGTTGTGAGCTGCCATGTGGGTGCTGGGAACTGAACCTGGGTTCTTTGGAAGAACAGCTAGTGCTTTTAACCACTGAGCCATCTCTCCAAACCAAATTTTTCTTCTTCTTTATGGCAAAATAAAACTCATACACACACATCACATTTTCTTTTTTTATTTTAAAGGCTTATTTATTTCATTTTATGTCTTTGAGGGTCTGCCTATCTACATGTACATTGTGGGCACATTTACTGCCCTTGGAGGCCAGAAGAGGGCGCTAGATCCCCTGGAACTGCAGTTACAGGTGCTTGTGAATCACTGTGTGGGTGCTGGGAACTGAACATGGGTCCTCTGTATGAGCAGCAAGTGGTCTTAATTCCTAGGCCATCTTTCCAGCTCCATGTCACATTATCTTTCTTTTTATCCATCCATCTGTTGATGAGAATCAAGACTGAGTCCTTAACTTGGCCACCCTGAGCAGGGCAGCAGTAACAGGCATGGTGGGCGGGAGTCTCTGCGGTTCCTTCACGTGTGTGCTCAGGGGCTGCGTAGCTGTATCATATGATTGTTCTACATTAATGTAAAATTCCTGTATGGAGTTAGAGGGGACCCCTGGGAATTCATCTGAGGGCCCTTGAGCTTCCACATATCCTGGTTCTAGATGTGGTGGTGTCATGTCAGAACAGGCTAGATCTCCTTTTCCCCCCCTCCTCTGTCTCTCTCTGTGTTGGTGTGGGGGGAGGAGCTGGAGGCTGGCCATTTCCTCCAAATTTACTCAGTGCTAGAGAAGGTGATGCTGGGTGTGTGTCTACGATGGGAGGCATTTGGATTCTTCCGTGAGCCTCGGGGGAAGATGCCAGGGAAGGGGGTGACCTTAGAAACTGGTCTTGGAAGAAGTAAGATTGTTTTAGCACTTACCAGTCGGGACCCATGGGAAAGTCAGAGGAAAAAGACTCTGGGGTTTTTCTGAGAGTTAGGTCTGTGACCAGCCTGTTGACAGAGGTACTTCTGGATTGCTCAACACTGGTTCCTTACTTTCTGATCTCTACTATTTACTTAAAAGCCATTCCAAGGAGCAAGTTCAGGGTCACATCAGCTGAGAGGCCTGTACCCCAGTGTAAGTTTAGTACAGCAGATGTTAACATTCCCCTTCAAATTCCTGTGTTGGCATTTAAACCCCCAATGTCATGATGTCAGTGACAGATGCTCAGTGGTGAAAGAGCTATGAGGGTGGGGCCCTTGTGAATGAGATTAGTGGCCTCGCTACATAGACTTGCTGAGTTCTCTCATTTCTTTCCCGTGTGTGTGGGCATAGTGGGAAGTTGGCTGTCTGTAACCTTGAGAGAAACTTCACCAGGACTGACTCTACCAGCAGCCTGCTCCTGGACTTTTCTCCTCCAGAAGTTATTTCTGTTGTTTATAAGCTGCCTAGTCAATAATGCTTTCTCATAGCTATGCAGAGAAGCAGAAGGGTTACTGGGGCTTGTTAGAACTGTGTGTGTGCACAAGTGTGCATGAGTGTGTGTCCATGTGTTCCTGTACATATGCATGAGTGTGAGTGTGTCTGTGTGTATGCACTTGTGCGCGTACATGTGTGCATGCATCTGTGTGTGCACTCATGAGTGTGTACATGTGTGCACATGTGGGTCCATATGTCCATGTGCATGTACATCTGTGTGTGTGCACTTGTGTGCATGCATCTGTGTATGTGCACATGTGTGTGCATGTGCATGTGTGCCCATGTGTTCTTGGGCATGTGCAGGATCATGAATGTGCATGCACATGTGTGCACACATGGGTCCAGGTATCCATGTGCATGTGCATCTGTGTGTATGTGTGTGTGTGTGTGTGTGTGTGCGCATGCATGTGTGCCAGAGGCTGATGTTCAGTCTTCCCTGATTGCTCTCCACTTATTCTTTGAGGCTGGGTTTCTCAGTTGAACCTGGATCTTGTTCATATGACTAGCCTCACCTGCCATCTTGCTGTGGGGTTTCCTGTCTCTGGAATTATGTGGGGCCACCCCAACCATCTGGCATTTACATGAGCTCTGAGGATCCACACTCTGGTCCCCATGAAGTCTGGAGGCTTCTTGGGCACCAAATAGTTTAACCACTGAGCTGTCTCCCCAGCCCTTTGTTAGATCTTGAATCCTGATTTTTGGCAAGGCAAAAAGACTGTGGATACATGTTACGGGTATAGTAGTG
This sequence comes from Mastomys coucha, assembly GCF_008632895.1. Lineage (NCBI taxonomy): Eukaryota > Metazoa > Chordata > Mammalia > Rodentia > Muridae > Mastomys > Mastomys coucha. The sequence goes on from NW_022196905.1 coordinate 110,821,818, forward strand.
ACTTTAGGTGGCTTGTACCTTTGGTGCTGTTGGGTGTTGCTGACTTTCAGTGCATGGCTGAGATCCTGGGTTCCTCCATGTGTCCCTATTGGCTATGGACATAGCCACCCGACCCACGTCCTCCCCAATGTTCTTACTGCACGAACACAGCTCGCACATGTAGAATGTTATTGCTTTGTACCTTTCTCAGATTACTGGCTCTTGGGACATGAGAGATGGTCCAGTAGCTGAGTGTGTTATTATTGCCATTGAGAACTCAAGTACAGTTCCTAGCAACCATGCTAAGTGGCTCTCTTAGTCCTGTAACTACAGCTTCAGGAGCTCTGATGTCCTCTTCTGGCCTCTAAGGCACCTGCATTCATGCAGGTGCACACACACACACAGAAACACACACATGTACATAATTAAAAATAAAAATTTTAAGGGACAGGCTCTCATCTGTTACCAGCCCAAGAGGCAGACATGGGTAGAAAGGGGAAATAAATCAGAAAACTTCTCAAGGATCATACCAACAAATGCTGGCTGGGTCTGAATGCAACTCACAGGCAATGACTTCTTTGGAAAGTGGTTTCAGGAATCATGCAAATCCCAGCTTGGCTGGTGGATCATCTACAAAACCGGTATTATTCAGTGGTGACTAAGTTCCTGAGTCTTCCAGGAGTCCCAGAATCCTCCTAGCTTTGTTTTTATTCAAGGCTACCTGGAGCAGCCGAGGAGAAAAGGGTAACAGAAGGTACCATGGATGCTGACTGCAGACTAAATATGAGAGAGGGAAAAATTGTATGCTTCCCAAATGCTGTAATATGGTCTGCATGGGTCACCTTCTCAGTCCTTCTGAGGGCACTGCGGTCCCAGCGTGCACTTGAGATGTCTGCTAGGCAGAGTGTAGTGTGTACCACGCCACCCAAGCTGCAAGCGGGTGGAGTGCTGGAGCCCACTGCTCAGAATGAAGCCCACTACTTCAGAATTCGGGAAGGACAGAGAAGAAGTCTGGGGGGAGGTTAGTATGGTCGGTGCTGGGCTCCAGACAGACAGGTAATGAACCAGGCTGCAGAGTCACTCACAAGGGAGAAGATGAGTTCATCAGTACTGTACAGATGCCATATCAAAGCATCATGACTCGGGTGGCTGGTGTACCAGAGACATATTCTCTCATGATTCTGGAAAGCTAGAACCTCTCAGAAGTCTAGGAGTCAAGGCTTCAGCAGGACTATGCCCCCTCCAAAAGCTTCAGGGCATGCTTCTGCTTCTTGTAGCATATGGTGGTCTTAGAGTTTCTTGGCTCTAAGCAGAGCGACTCTCATCTCTGCCCATTGTCCTCACATGGCCTCTGTCTCTACCTTGTGTCCTATTTCTGTGTCTTACAAGGATGCTCTCATTGGGTTTAGGGACCAGCCTAATATAGTGGGAGCTCTCTTATTTCTTGTCGTTATATCCACAACAGATACTATTTCTAAATAAGGTCACATTCCCATGTTCTACACAGGAGTGGATTTTTGTGGAGGACGTTATTCAGTTCACTATGTGGACAGGTTGAGAGGCTAAAGGGGCAGAGGCATAGTGTGGACAGGCAAGACAAGCTGTTTCTCCACATACCTAGCAGAGGCCACTGTGTCCTGGATGGGGACAGACATTTCCCTAAGCTTTCTTAACTACAGTGACACAGGAGTGAGCCACTTACAGCTCAAAGAAACCAGGTCCCTGAGTCCTGGTCCAGAAATGAACTGTGCAAATCCCAAGACATTGCCACTCTGGAGCCACCTGGGGATAGAGCATTCTGCCTGTCAAGCAGAATGGGGGAGGGGACACAGATGTCATAGCTACCCTGTCTTCACCTGCCCAGGTAGGACCCATGTCCTCCAGTGTTTGCCTAGAGGGGACCAGCTGAAGGGGGCTCAAAGCAAACAGACAAACACACCAGGTAAGCTTCCTCTGGCTGCATGTCCCCCACTCACATCTACCTAAAAGAAGATATCCAAGGGCTGCATACACAGAAAACAATTCCCTCGGAAGTGTTAAGGCCACGTGTGTGTGTGTTCCCTCTCCATTTCCTGCTTTTGAGTCTGACTCCTTGTTGAACATTTGAGAGAAGATGTAAACGTGGTAGGTATATAAATGACATCCCATAATCCCATCACCCAAGAGCATTTATGGAAATATTTTTCGGTTTCTTCCCTTTTTATATTTTATGTATTTTGTGGGTTAGTGGGTGTATGTGGGGGGGGCGGTTAGGAATGTATGTGAAGGTCAGAGGATGGTTTGTGGGGGTCACTTCTCTCCTTCCACCATGTGGTCTTGGGGGTTGAACTCATGCTGTCAGGCTTGGTAGCAAGCACCTCTTCCCAACGAAGTCCCCTCACACATCCTTATGTCTTATGTACTGAGGTCATTTGAATGCAATGGTCTGTATCTTTCTTAGCCTCCTATGTAACACTTGAAGATGTTATCTATGGTCACCCTCCTGTGCCATAGAACACAGGAAGTTATTTCCTCTGTCAAACCTACTCTTGTTTAAACAAGGAAGGTGAGATACAGCAATAAAAAAGCTCAGACTTCCAAGTAACCCTTCCCTCCAGGTGATGTAGCTTTTCCCCCTAACTTTAGCTGTTACTGATCACATCTAATGAAGGTTAAGCAGAAAAGAAGCCTTTGAGATGGGGTTTTGAAGGATGCATAGAAGTTTATCATGTATGAAGGTTTAGAAGCACTTGGCATCTTGGGGCCAGTGAACTGACTCAGAAGATAAAGGTATTTGTAGCTAATCCTGACATTCTGAGTTCAGTCCCTGTGACTCACACAGTGGACCACAGAAGTGTCCAGTAGTGAATTACAATCATGATTGGGTAGGAAGGGTGTCATCCCTCCGAGATGTTGGTCATACTGAAATGGAATAGAGTTCTTCACTGTCCGACTGCCTCGTGATCTCAGAAGTCCAGAGGTTCCCACAGTGCACTGCGGGAGTTCAGATGTGATCTACCCTGCATGTGTGCCTCTTCTTTATGAAAGAATATCTGTTGAAGCCACAGGACTTGATGCTCTGTGTTAGCACAGTCCATTGATTCATGGGACCTTACTCTGGCTTCAAATTCGTGATGCTCTTGCCTCGGCCTGTGTCTGACAGGGAAACATCTCTGACACAGCTGCTGAGATGGCTTATGAGTAAAGGCACTCGCTAACAAGGCTGTTGGATGGCCTGAGTTCAGTCCTCGGTAGAAGGCAAGTACTGATTCCTGTAAGTTTTCCTGGGGCCTGGAAAACTCCACTATGGTGCCCAAGCATTCCCAGGCCCAAATAAATGAATAAATGTAATAACAGAAAACAAGTATTTGACTGAAGAATTTTGTGGGTCTATGGAAGCTTAAAAACATACCTGATTGATATTTGGCTCCTCGTCACAGAGATGGGTAGAGTGTGACATTCTCCAGGGAGGAGAAGGGGCAGGTGCCGAAGCTCTTGCATCTTCTGCCCAGTGTTTCTGTTCCTAAGGCAAGTTGCCTAGGAATACTTTGTGTTGGTGTATTTCCTTAAAAGCACTGGTGGGTGTCTACACAACCATACATTTGCAGGTCTGAATAGCCTTGTGCAGCTCATGAAGCCACCCTGCTCCATCAGCGTTGCTGAGGGCTTCTGACATGCCATCCAGGAGAAAGCCAAGACCTGAGAACAGTTAGTCCAAGGGAAAAACAAACAGAGCCAAGCAAAGCCACGGTTGATGTGTTTTTAAACTATTTTTTTTCTCCCTGACGTTTCTTTAGAGACAGCTCTATGCAGTTGCGTGAGAAACATATTTAAATATGTTCTCAGATTTGCTTTTCCATATGCGGATTATTTTTATTTCAACTTGAAATACAAACTGAAAGCCAAGTGTGGTGGCTCATACCATATGTGGGAGACTGAGGCAGGGGAATTGCTGTGAGTCTGATGCCAGCTTCCAATACAGAGAGAGATTCTGTCTCGTGGAAAGGTTTGCAGTCTTCTCTTTCCTTTCACCTGACCAGAACCTTCCAGAAACTTCCAGAATCTTCAAGCTTTTACCAGACATTTCCGATTAGTTCTTTTCTCTCTACAAGTCAAGCATGTCCTTGTTTTGAACGCCTTTCCAGTGATTCGCCAGCCCCTGAAGAAGTGGTGAGAACATTATTTTGAAGTTATATTTTATAATTTTAGAGGAGTAACCTAGGAAATTAAGAAAAAGTGACACCTCCCAAGATGTATTTTGGGAATCTCTCAGGCTAATTTCTCTCTGTTTGCATGTCATAACTGCACAGTGTAAGGTTCACCCAAGTCAGCCTTGCTCTCTTCCAGGTGGCCGCTTTCTGAACCCGTTTTTCCATTCACGCTTTTTGATATTCTCCCTCGCCCTCTGGTCTGTGTTCTTAATCTCTAAGCAGGTCAGGGCAGGAGAGTAGTTTCCACTGAGGCTGACGTCAATCCAGCCCTGTAGATTAGTTAGCTTGGGGTGTCAGGAGAGGGGTGCAGCTGTTCCACCTTTACCTGGAGACCAGATCTCACCGGAGATACCTGCTGAGCGTCACCCTGAGCTCCTGGACCCAGCATCTCTGAGTCACAGAGTGGAAGATGTATTTCTTTTTCTTTCTTTCTTTCTTTCTTTCTTTCTTTCTTTCTTTCTTTCTTTTTTTTTTTATCAACCCTGGTCTGCAAAGAGTGTGTGAGCTTCATCTTGAACAAAGGCAGTTTGTCACCGGGTCTGGTGACATAGAGGTTGTCACTGTAGTCAGAGGGAACCAGGCATGATTATCACACCTCACTGTGCTGAGTTTCCCAAGAGCCCCAATTTCCCTAACTGCTAAATACTCCCTAAGAGAATTGTTTTGGTTATTGGCTCTCAAAGTAGCACCTACAGCCACCACCAACAGTGTCACCTGGACACCCCCCTTGTTAGAAATGCAAATGGTTCCACCTTACCTCAGAACTAGGGGGTGTGCAGCTGTAAGGACAGAGCCCAGTCTTCTGTGGTGCTGTCACAAGCTCCAGGGATGGGGCGGGATTGGATGCAAGCGTCTCTCCAGAGTGAGAAGTGGAACCTGGACCTGTCTCTTTCTAGAGTAGAAGCCTAGAGCCAATGGCTGCTTCTCCTTTTCTTCCTGGGTCGTCTTGTGTAGCCCAGGCTTCTTGAACATCCAGTTTGCTGCAGAGCTAAAGATGGCCTTGAACTTCTCATTCTCCTGCCTCTCTGCTAAGTGATGGGGGCTACAAATAGGTACCCCCACACCCTGTTTGTGAGAAGGTTGATATGGAACCCATGTTTTGCACATGCTGGTCAAGCCCTCCATCAATCAACTGAGACATCCTCAGCCCTTATTTTCTCGCTTGTGTGTTCCTAGTACCTGGCACAGTTCCTGGCTCTATCTCTTGCTTCCTCCTACCCTGGTCCTCCTCCCTTTCTTCTCTTGCTCTGGCTCCTGCTCTCTCCAGCCCATAGGCTTTCTTTGTTTCTCATTTGTGGATGGTTGTGGGATTTGAACTCATGACCTCTGGAAGAGCCGTCAGTGCTCTTAACCGCTGAGCCATCTTACCAGCTCCTATCTCTAGCTTCTATCTCTTGCTTTTTATATGTCTTGCTATCCATGTATAAAGTCCAGGCTATGTATGTATGTATGTATGTATGTATGTATGTATGTTTTTTAAAGATTTATTTATTTTTATTTATTTCATGCATATGAGTACACTGTAGCTGTACAGATGGCCGTGAGCCATCATGTGTGTGGCTGCTGTTGATCTCAGGATCTCTGCCAGCCCCACTCGCTCTGGCCCTACTTGCTCCAGCCCAGCTTGCTCCGGCCCTGCTGTATATATGTTTTTTTGTTTTTGTTTTTGTTTTTTGTTTTTTGAGATAGAGTTTCTCTGTGTAGCTCTGGCTGTCTTGGAATCCCATCTGTAGATCAGGCTGGCCCAGAACTCAGTATCTGTTTACCTTTGCTCCCCAAGTGCTGGGGTTAAAGGCATGCAGCATCACATCCAGCTCATGATCCGTTCTTAACCTCTCTAGTTCTGGGATGACAGACTGATGCTACCTGGACTAGCGTTTCCTCCTCTTTTTAAAGGTCAGAACAAGGATATCTTGGAGCTGGGGATATGACTCAGAGGTTAGAACACTCACCTAGCATACACAAAGTCCTGGGTTCAAGTCCCAGCACTGCACAAATTGGATGTAGTGCTGTGTGCCTGTCCGCAATCCCAGCACTCTGGAGGTGAAAACAGGAGCATCAAAAGTTCAAGATTATCCTTGAATAGGTAGTGACTTCAAGAGCAAAATCTATGATGTGTGTGTGTGTGTGTGTGTGTGTGAGAGAGAGAGAGAGACAGAGAGAGAGAGAGAGAGAGAGAGAGAGAGAGAAAGAGAGAGAGAGAGAGAGAGAAAGAGAGAGAGAAAGAGAGAGAGAAAGAGAGAGAGAAGCAGGAGAGGGAGAAGGAGGGAGGGAGAGAGAGAGAGGAGAAGAGAAAACACACACACACACACACACACACACACACACACACACACACACATGATATAACAGTCCAGATCTTTCTAGAGAGCCGTGAACATGCCATTCCTATTTTGTGGTTTTCTTTCACCTGCTCTTTTCTTCTTTGCACTGCCTGCTGTCTGATATCCAACCTGCACACAAAGCTGTGACCCGAGGCCTTGCTACCTACCTCTTGGTCACCAGACCAAGATCTTGTCTTCTGTGCCTTGTCCTTGAGAGGAGGCAGAGGGAGTCCAGCGCAGTGTACCTGAGTTCTGCAGCTACTCTCTGTTCTGGTGGGATCACTGGACCAGGCCATCTGCATGGCTCACTTGCCTCTTCTGTTCCTTGAACTTACCTGCTCCTTCATGGTTTGTTGGTTCTGGAGTTCTGAGCACTCTAGTACGTGGTACATTATGAGGGGGACCGTCCAGTGGGCCCTCTCTCCGTGGGTGATCTCGAACTGGAGGATAATTGAGTTCCTGTGGAAATAAGTGGGTGAGGGAGGAGACAAAGAAACCACACCAAGTAGATTTATCAAGGTGTCTGTTTACTAGATAAAATTGGGTTTATATAGCACAGGGAATACAAAGGTGACTTGCGGTTAAGGGGTGTGTGTGTGTGTGTGTGTGTATGTATGTGTGTGTGTATGCATGTTTAAAAGGGGATTTCTTAAAATTGCTATCAGACCTGAGTGGTCCACTAATAGCTGTCTCATGATGCGAAGGCTAAGGACCCAGTAGTTGTTCAATCCACAAGACTGGATGCCTCTGTTGCCACAGTCACTGAGGACTGCTGAGTTGCTGGTCTTCAGTCTGTGTGGGAATCTGGAAGAAGTGGGTTATGACACCAGTGAAGGAGCGCCTCAGCAGCAGGATAGATGAACTTGCCACTAAAAGTGATGGCAAACAGGTGAAGGAAGAGCAGAAGTCCATTTATGTGAGCTGCCACCACCAGAAGGTGGGGGCCAGATTCAGGGTGGGCCTTTCTACCTTAAATAATATAAGAAAAATCCCTCACGGATGTGCCCAGGTGCTTGAGTTTGAGTTGATTCCAGATGCAGTCAAGTTGACATCCAAGATTAGCCACCACAAGTCCACCTTTGTCATCTTGACACAAAATCACAGCTCCTTGCTTAACTTTCATCTATCTATCTATCCCACACATAACTGCACACACATCATGTGTTTGGACTAGCCGACTGTGTTTTTTGAGAAATGATTAGTCCTTTTGGTGTCGTATGACTTAATATGTTAATATTATATCAGTTGATGCTACACTACATGATGAGGAAAGAAAACACAAACATCTGCTTAATATATTTATATAAGTGCATTGATGTTCTTTCTTTTTCTTTTTTTTTAAAGATGTATTTATTTTATTTTATGTATGTGAATACACTGTCGCTCTCTTCTGACACACCAGAAGAAAGAGGGCATCAGATCCCATTACAGATGGTTGTGAGCCACCATGTGGTTGCTGGGAATTGAACTCAGGACCTCTGGAAGAGCAGTCTCTCCAGCCCTCGTTTTTTTTTTTTTTTTCTTTTTTAAGATGAGGTCTTACTTTGTAGCTCTGGCTGTCCTGAAACTCACTCTGTAAATGAGTCTGACCTACAACTCAGAGATTCACTTGCTTCCAAAGTGCTGGGACTAAAGGTGTGGGTCACCATACATAGTTCATAGATAGGCTCTTAACAAAACAGGACAGAAATTCTCACGCTTGTTACAATCTTCACTTCTGCAACAGGCCACATGGTGTTGGCTGTTATTTAGAACTAGCTTTCTCTATTGCCTTTCTGTATTTCCTCCACCCTTGGCAAGTGCCTCCTAGGTCTCGGTTCTAGAGGAGTGACCCATACTCCGATCCCTGAAGTGTCATGGTCATTTGTTGTCCTGCCTGGATCAGGTTTTTGAAGTTTGACACTGACCTTACTCATAGGACCTGGTGGCACCAACAGACACCCTGAAGACCTCCTCTACTCCAGACATACATTTAAAAAACTCTGTGGTGTGTGTGTGTGTGTGTGTGTGTGTGTGTGTGTGTGTGTGAGAGAGAGAGAGAGAGAGAGAGAGAGAGAGAGAGAGAGAGAGAGAGAGAGAGAGAGAGATGTGCGCATGCCTGTACAAGGGAGGGCATGCTCATGACATATGCCTGTAGAGGTCAAAGTATGAAATCAAGTGTCAGTCCTTGCCTTCTACTCCATTTGAGGCAGGGTCTCTTGTTGACTTCTGTGCAGGCCCTGTTAGCTGCCCCATGAGCTTCCAGGGGTTCTCCTGTCTGCCTTTCTTCCCTCAGTAGGCACTCCAGGGATTCAAACCTGCTCCTCGTGTTTATTCATCACATGCATTACTCAGCATCTCATATCCCCATCCCATTGTTTACATTTGTATTTGTGGTCCTGCCATAGCTTTGGCTTGTACTAGGATGTCATATTTGTGCCTTCCCAGAATGAGAGAGGGGCTACCAGGAGGAGAACACTCTAGTTACATTAGCCTGAACACATGGTTTTATTTTTAAAAAGACTCATTTTAATTATTTTTAAATTGTGTGTGTGTGTGTGTGTGTGTGTGTGTGTGTGTGTGTGTGTGTGTGTGTGCATGTGAGTGCAGGTGCCTGTGGAGGTCAGAAGAGGGTGACAGAGTCCCATGAAGCTAGACTTGCAGGTGGCTGTGAACCTCCTGATATTGGTGGTTAGAAGTTGTTACTTTATCTCTCCATCCACTGAACATATGTGTTTTCAAAAACAATAGTAATTGCTGCTTTCAAACACACAGTGATGGTGGTGGTGGTCATGGCAGAGGCCATAGAGAAGGTAGGCAGGTGACAGAGTTGGGAAACAGTGCTCCAACTATTGAAAGTTGTATGTGGAGGTCAGAGACAACCTGTGGGATAACTCTCTTCTACCATGTGGGTCCCAAGGATTCAAGTCAATTTTTCAGGCTTGGCTTGGCGGCAAACACCCTGATTGGCTGAGCTGTCACCCCGCCTCCTCCCAGGACCTGTTTTCTCATATCCTAAAGACAGGCTGAATGTAAACAGAGATCATGTGGAAGTCAGGAATATGAGTCACACAGACTGGACTTCTGAGCCTTGTCAGCCCCTGTGTGACTGAGACAGAGGGGACTGTGATCAAACATCCCAAACAATTCCCACCTTGTTAGGGAGGTCAGATACCAGACATGCTAGAAGCATCTCTGGGTTCTATGGGATGAAGACGGAAGGGGTGAAGGGGTATGAGGTGGTGAAGCTTGGGGATCAGAGCTTTGAGTAGTGTCAGGACCACAGTTATGCTCCTTGTGAGTGATCATCCTTGATGGGGGAGTTTCCTTCCTTCTGTAATTACCACGTGAATAATTTGGAAAAAAGAAACTTTCAAAAGTCCTTTTAAAAAAAATTAGAGTCAAGGTCTCACTGTGTAGCTGAAGCTCATCTTGAACTTGGGACCCGCCTGCCTCAGCCGTCTAAATTCTACAGTCATAGTATATGACTACCACACTTGGCCTCAAAGTCCTGTGTGTCTGGAGGAAAGAGGCTGACTTCTGGTGGTTGCTTTTATCACTCTGAGGCAGGGTCTCACAAGCTTCTTAATTGGCTAGGGTCACCAGTAGGCTCCTGAAATCCTCCTGCTTCTGCCCTAACCCTGGCACTGGAGTTACAGGCGTGTGCTGCTGCACTGGTTTTTTATGTGGATGCTGGGCATCTGAACTCAGTGCCACATGTTTATGCATCAGGAACTTTACTGAATGACTCTTCTTCCCTGCCCATTGTTACCCTCAGCATTGTTATCACAGGGACTACAGCACTCCGGGGACGGGTGGTCAGGGGTCAGAGGGTGAGGGTGGGGGCCAGGGGGTGGTGGTAAGGGGGTACAGTGTTGGTCATGTTGGGGAGCTTGAGTTGTCTATTTCTGGATAGTGTTGCAGGGTAAAATCCAAAATTTGGATATATAGCAGTTATCTAAAATCCAGACATATATCACTACCTTTTCTATTGACATGTGAAATCACATGCATTTAATTATGCATTTTTACTGACACGTAGAAACGGCTCCTATAAGCATGATGTTGAAGTACACGTATGTATTGCTAATGTCCAGATCAGGGAAGAGTTACATCTCATGTGTTATTGAACATTTCTTTGTGGCATACACATTCAGGATTGTGCCTTCCTGCATTTTGGGATGTGCAGTCTGTGAGTTAGTGTGGGGAGTCACAGTTCTGTGACATTGCACACTGGAGTATCACTTTCATCCCTCCCTGTCAGTTGATACCTGTGACCATCCTTAGCAGTAAGCACCGTGCATGCACACGTGTGTGCGCGCACACACCTGGGTGGATATGTGTATGTGCACTCTCTTCTGTGTGTTCATGTTTACAGGGTAGATGTTGACTTCAGGTGGTCTATTCCATTACTTTCCATTTTATTTTGGGGGGGAGTGGGTGATGGGGCCTCTTGTTGAACCAGAGCTTGCTATTTGGTCTAGTTAGGATCTCCAGAGACCCCCTGTCTTCCTACCCCCCAGAAATGAGTGCACCACCATGCCTTGCTTCTACAAGGATGCCAGAGATCCAGACTCAGGTCCTCATGCCTACACTGCAAGCACTCAGCCTCCTGGGCCGTCTCTCTAGTCCTCACATGGATCATTCCTTTTAGAATTCTATGTAGTATTGTGATGACACATGTATATGCATGCTATATGTCTGCGTACATGTACATGTGAGAGATGTGGACACACATGTGGTATGGCACATGTGGAGGTCAGAGGGTGGCTTCATGGGGTCAGTTTTCACCTTCTACCTTCACAAGGATTCTGAGAGTCAAGCTCAAATTGTCAGGCTTGTGTGACAATTCCTATCACCTTCTGAGCTGTTTCACCAGCTGTTAAAAAAAAATCACATTTATTATCTCCTTATTTATGTGTACCTATTTGTTTATGTGTACCTGTGACACTTTGTATATGTTTGGCCCAGAGAGTGGCACTATTAGAGGGTGTGGCCTTGTTGGAGCAGGTGTGTCACTGTGGTCATGGGCTTTAATACCCTAGTCCTAGTTGCCTGGAAGTCAGTATTCTGCTAGCAGCCTTCAGATGAAGATGTAGCACTCCTAGCTCCTCCTGCACCAGGCCTGCCTGGATGCTTCCATGCCCTGCCTTGATGATAATGGACTGAACCTCTGAACCAGTATGCCAGGTTAAATGTTGTCCTTTATAAGACTTTTGCCATGGTCATGGTGTCTGTCCACAGCAGTAAAACCTTAACTAAGACAGTACCTTTGTGGCACAACCCACATGCCACAACCATGTGCGATCAGAGAACAACTTTCAGGAGCAGGTGAATTCTTACCATCTACCATGATGGGTCCTAGGGATTGAACTCAGGCTATCAGGTTGAACGGCAAGCCCGTTTACTGGCCTGTCCATCTTGTTGGCACCATAAACACCTTTCTAAAAAGAACATCTTCCATGCAGTATTGAAGGCCTGCTTTCACTGAATTCATACTCATTGCCCTGCTTAGATTCACATTCACCTGGATGTGTCTCTGCTTTTGCTTGCTAACTGTGGCCACTCTGGGACCCAGCGCTGATTGTCACCAAGCTGCTAAGACAGGAGTCACATATGGATCCCTTTGTGTGAACTCTCAGGGCTTAGATAATTGGGGCTTTGATTTTTCTGAGGCTCTTTCTTAGCATCCACACTAGTTCTTTAGCTGTTGGAGCTCATTGCCGACCACCTTGCTGTGTGACCCCACACGGCCACAGAATGTGAGGGAGACACACTCTTACTATTGTCACATGGAAGCTGACAAGAACTCAGGACTGAGAGCTGATGGCGGTGCTTTTCATGCCTGCCATTTAAGATCCACAGTCCAATAGGCTTGGGGCTAGGTTTAAACATGAGGCTTGGGTTTTTTGAATTTATTTTGATTTAAAAAATTGTGCAAAGCAAGGTGCTCTATTGCATGCGCATCCTCCCACGACTCCTTTCCCCACCTACACCCCTAATCGATTCCTTTTGCCTTCACGTCCCTCTCTCCACTCCCTACAGATTTCACACATTAGACAAAACAGCATGTTGATCATCCTGAGTCTGGCTTATTTCACTTAACACTGCAATCCCCTCCCCGATTCTGTCTATTACCATGTAAGTGCCATGATTGTGTTCTTCTTCATGGCTGAATAGTACTCCAGCATGTAGGCATACCACATTTTCTTACCAACTCACCTTCTGGCGGGCACTGGCCTGGTTCCTTCTATATCCCACCTACTGTGGGCAGCTCTGCAGCAGACATGGGTAATCAGGCATCAGTGGTGTGTGTGGACTCCTTTGTGTGTGTACCCAGGGCTGACATGGCTGGATTGTGACATGGTTCTGGTTTTAATTTCTTTTTCTTTCTTTCTTTTTTTCTTTTCTTTTCTTTTGAGACAGGGTTTCTCTGTATAGCCCTGGCTATCCAGGAACGCATTATGTAGACCAGGCTGGCCTCAAAGTCAGAAATCCACCTGCCTCTGCCTCCCAAGTGCTGGGATTAAAGGCATGCACCACCATCACCCGGCTGGTTTTAATTTCTTAAGGATTCCCCACACTCTTAACGGCTGTACTAAATTACATCCCCACCAGCACTGGAGATGGTTCTGATTTCATGGGCCAAAGTAAAGTATCTTGGCTGGTTCATGTTAAACATGGAGCCCACACTCTCACCTGAAACAGTATGTCTCCAATTGTCAAAGGTTTGCTGTGTGCCAGGCTCTGAACTCAGTTCTGTGAACTGAGAATTGGCTTCCTGTGTCCTCACAACCCAATGAAACATTTGTCTTGTCTCTTAGGGGCTCAGAGTGGTTAAGGAGCTCCCCCTGTCATACAGCTTGTCAAAGGCAGTCAGACTTGAATCTGAGCGACTTGACTCCAGAGCAAATGCTTCTTTGAGCATTGGGTGGTGTATCTGTGATGAAGCTTCCAGTAAGATGTTGGGGTAGGCTGAGCAGAAACATTTTTAGTTTTTTTTATTTGTATGTGTGTGTGTTTGTGTGCATGTTCATGTGTGGGAATATGTACATATGTAAGTGAGTACACGTAGAGGCCAGAGGTCAACTTTAAAATGTCATTCCTTAGGTACCATCAATCTCTCCTCTCTCTCCTTCTCTCCCTCCCTCTCTCTTTTCCTTCCTTCCTTCCTTCCTTCCCTCCTTCCTTCCTTCCCTTCTTCCTTCCTTCCTTCCTTCCTTCCTTCCTCCCTTCCTTCCTTCCTTCCTTCCTTCCTTCCTTCCTTCTTTCTTTGGATTTATTTTATCTGTTAGGTGTGTTTTGCCTGCAAGTATGTCTGTGTACCAAGTGTGCACAGTACCTAAGGAGACCAGAAGAGGGCATCCTATCCACAGGAACTAGAGTCACAGATGGTTAGCACCTTGTGGGTGCTGGGAACTGAATCAGGGTCCTCTGTAAGAACAGCCAGTACTCTTAACTGCTGAGCCACCTCTTCAGCCTCCTTCCCATGTCCCTGCCCTTTCTGAGAGACAGGGCCTCTCAGTGGCCAAGTAGGTTAGGTTTCTCCTGGCAGAGTCTATGTTCAGCACTGGGATTACATGTTTATATGTTAACACCTGGTGCTTTAAAATGGGTTCTCGGGATTGAACGGAGGTGGCTAAGCCATGTCTCCAGCCAAGCAGAGACATCACCAAAAGAAAGAAAGAGAGAAAGAAAGAAAGGAAGGAAGGAAGGAAGGAAGGAAGGAAGGAAGGAGGAAAAGTGATTTTTCCAGATAGGGTCTTACTATATAGCTCTGGCTGTCCTAGAACTTTCTTTGTAGACTAGGCTGTCCTTGAAGAAAGAAATCTGCCTGCGGAATGCTGGGATTAAAGATGTGTGTTTGTGGCACCATGCCTAGCCGAGACATTTTAAAACCTGAGACCATTTACATTAATCTTGGAGGTCCTTTTAACCCTTTTTGGGTTTTCCCTGGTCAGTGTATTTGATTGCCACAAAAACATCCAATTTGGGCTCAAAATTGATTATCTACTCAGAAGTGATTTGTCCATGAAGCTATAATTATTGAATTTCTTATGATGGTAGGATTTGAACCCAGTGCCTCTTACATGTTTGGCAAACACTCTAGTACAAAGATGGGTGTTTTTGATTGAAAAGTGGGTCATTTCTGATAGCATCTCTGAAAAGTCTGAGAGTCTTACAGTTTGAGGCCAAAGGAAGGCTGTCTGACCCTCTTCTGCACACTTATGAGATATTGTCTCTGAAATGAGGAATGCGTTTCTGTGCTGGAAAAGAGGAAGCCACGTTTGGTCCCAGTTTAGTGTCTTGCTTCTGAGTCCTCAACATTATGGAGACAAAAAGTGCCTTTGCCAGAAATCACACAGCAGAGTTGGAGGTGGGTTAGACTATCTGCTGGATGGGATAGCTGTGCAGCCGTTAGCTGCCTGCCCAACTCAGCGACTCTTCCATCTGCTCCTGGCAGTGAGCTGTGTGGTCTGACGGACTTGACGTGTTTGTGGTCTGATGGACTTGACGGACTTGTTGTTGGGTGCACTATTGAGCTGTATTATTAACACAAACACCCATGCCTCAGACTCATGGTAACTGGAAGGCAAATCTCCTTGCAAACATAACCCACCTAATCCCAGCTTTTCTGTACATATGTCTGTGTATTTGTCTTTTCTTCATCCCCTCACCTCACCAGACCTTGGTTTCCAGGACCAAGCTGTGCAGGATGTGGCAAGAGGTTCTCATGTGGCTTAGCCTGGCCTCAGAGTCTCAGTGTGGTGGAGGATGACCTTGATCAATTGACTTTGATGATCAGGTTTTCCTGCCTGGCTCATGCAGTGTGGGGATTAAACCTAGGTCTTTGTGCATGCTAGGGGAACATTCTACCTATTGATCACATCCCCAGCCTGGACTATTATTAGATATAGTTTGTGGTTATGATGTATATACTCCTAGGATTGCAAGCAAGGTGTTATAGGTGGAAGGTGAGCTTGCCTGTCTGACATCCTAGAGATTCAGCCATCTCTTCACCTATTTGGAGGAGAGGCATGTCTGAAATCCCTAGTCCTGTGTCTGGCACACACTAAAATCTTCAGTAAATATAGACAGCCATTTTAACAAAAATGTCCTATCTGCTTGCTTGGATTTTTCCTCCTTTATTTTGATACATTCATGCAATTACTATTACGATTTTTTGTGGTCATGGGGATTTAATCTGGGGTCTTCTGCATGCTAGGAAAATAATCCACCCCCAGAATTCCTACTTTATGCTTATGCATGATCATAACATGTCTGGGTATGGTTAGGGAGCATTCAAATGACAGGTCCTCATCCTGACGTGAAGGCTTGGTTGGCCTTATGTTATGTTTGAGCTGGCAGTCTAGAATAAGAATATGCTTTTCCTTTTGTATTTGAGTAAGGAAGGGATCAGTAGCATTTGTGTTGGATTTGGGGGGAGAGTCAGTAAGCCTCTGGGGAAGCAATCAAGGGCCCTTTACTCTCTGTTTCAAACAACTGATCTTGGCAGCTCCTAACCACCATGCATTCTGATTCTGTGGTCTCATGGGTCAGGGGCATAGGCACATCTGGCTGGGTCCCCTGCCCAGGACCTCACATGGCTGCAGTCCCCATTGGTTGGGCTGTGATTTCAACTGAAGCCAGGTCTGTGTTGGATAGATGCTTATTAAAGTTGCTGGGTAGAATTCCTTTCCTGAGGCTTTCTGACAGAGGACCCCAGGTTCCTCCAACTTTCACTAGAGACCAGCCTCCTGTCCTGGGTTACTGTCCCAGAAGTCACCTCTGGCTGCTCTTTCTGTGTGGCTCTTTCCGCGTTCACAACGTGGTGTTCTGCTTCTGTAAGGAAGTCTTTCTCTCCAGGCTGCTAGATGCTGGGGGAGGGCTGCCCCCTGCCCTGGCTTTCCTCTAATGATTGGAAGCAAGGTGCGTGCTCTGGGGTCACTGAAGGGGATGGAATGTACAAGAGCCCAGTACCAGAAGGGGAAGGTCCTGAGCCATTAGATTCTGCTTCTTGCAGGCACCTCGAAGAAACCTCTTCTGGATTGATGCTCTTACTTTGAGAAAATTCCAACCTCTCATGGACTTTATCTATGGTCTCTTCTTGATTTGTGTCCCTAATGGGGGAAGAGAGTAGTTGGTTGTTCAGTTCTGGGATACAGAATTCCGACCTTTAAAAAAAAAAAATCATGTTTGGTATCTGTAATATATCAATCCAACTTATAGATACTGATGACCTGGGAGATAGACTGGTAAAATGTTTCCCTTTCAAATGTGTTTGGTTCTCAGAAACCACTTTTTTTTTCTCCAGCTCTGATAATTTGAATGAGAAATGCCCCCCATAGGCTCATGTATTTAAACACTAGGTTCCCAGTTGGTGACACTGTTTGGGGAAAGGTTCTGCAGCCTGTCAATCAAGAGCCTTGGTAGAGGAAGTATGCCACCGGGGATGGGCATTGAGAGTGTACCCTTGCCCCACTCCCACTTCATGCACTTTGCTTCCTGTGTGTGGCTGAGATGCGATCTCCTGTGTGTGGCTGAGATGTGATCTCCTGTGTGTGGCTGAGATGCGATCTCCTGTGTGTGGCTGAGATGCGATCTCCTGTGTGTGGCTGAGATGCGATCTCCTGTGTGTGGCTGAGATGCAATCTCCTGCTTTCTTCTGCCGACTTTCCCACAGTTATGCACATCCAGCCCTCTGGAACCAAGGGCCGACATAAACTCTTGCTGTCTTCTATCATCTATCTATCTATCTATCTATCTATCTATCTATCTATCTATCTATCATCTACATATCTATCATCTATCTATTATCTACCTATCTATCATCTATGTATCATCTACCTATTATCTATCATTTTTCTATCTATCTATCTATCTATCTATGTATCTATCTATCTATCATCTACCTATCATCTATCTATCATCTACCTATCTATCATCTATCATCTACCTATTATCTATCTATTATTTTTCTATCTATCTATCTATCTATCTATCTATCTATCTATCTATCATCTATCTATCTATCTATCATCTACCTATTATCTATCTATCACTTATCTACCTATCTATCTATCTATCTATCTATCTATCTATCTATCTATCATCTACCTATCACCTATCTATTCATCAATCTATCTACCATCTATCATCTATGTATGTATGTATGTATGTATGTATGTATGTGTCTCTCGTAAATTACATCCCAACTGCAGTTTCCCCTCCTCTTCTCTTTCCAGTCCCTTCCCTCCTCCACTCTCCCTCAGACCCACTCCTCCTCTGTTTCCCTTCAGAAAAGAGCAGACCTCCAGCAATAACAACCAAACATGGCATAAAAAGTTACAATAAGACTAGGCAATTCCCCTAATCTCAAGGCTGAAAAAGGTCACATGGTAGGAGGAAAAGGGTCCCAGGAGCAGGCAAAAGAATCAGAGACAGCCCCGCTCCCATTGTTAGGAGTGTCACCAGACAACCAAGCTATCCAACCATAACATGACTGCAGAAGACCTGGGTCAGACTCACGCAGGCTTCCTGATTGTCATGTCAGTCTCTGTGAGCCCCCATGAGCCCTGGTTATAAACTCCCTCTCTTAAGTTGTCTTTGGTCATAGTATTTTATCGTAACCACAAAAAAGTAGTAATTCCCCAGGCTTAGAGATCCACACTTGCCTTCCCAGGACTGGGCAGGAGGAGACAGTGGACTCCTGAGGCTCAGTGACTTAGCATCCTTGGCAAGTTGCAGACCGGGATGGGGGGGCGCAGTTGGTGACACCTGAGGATATCTGAAGTTGACCTACGGCCTCCTCAAGTATGTGCACGCGTATGTCCCTGTATACACATACTTGTATGCACGCGTATACACCTTATAGCTGTTGAGTTGTGTGAGCCAAGGATGTATAAAGAAGAGAGACTTTAACCACCAGTTGGAATCATGTGGCTCTGTTTGCTGCTTCAGGGAGGGATTGACTCTAGGCTTTGCTCACCCAAACAAACACAAGATGATCAAGCACTCTGAGAATTCTTTATTTTCTTAAAGAAAGTGCAAAAAGAAGCAGTTGTCTGGCTGCTTCTTGAGTCTGAGGACTTTTGAAGTGTGATTGCATTTACTCAGGATGGCTGTCTAGAGACATGAAGTACCCGGCTCTCCCTCTCCCTCCCTTCCTTCCTCCCTTCTTCTCTCTTCTCTGTGTATCTGTGTGAGAGTATGTGAGTCTGTGTGTGAGTGTGTGAGTCTGTGTGTGTGTGAGTCTGTATGTGTGTGAGTGAGTCTGTGTGTGAGTAAGTCTGCATGTGTGAGTGTGTAAGTCTGTATGTGTGAGTATGAGTCTATATGTGTGTGTATATGTGTGAGTGTGTGTGTGAGTCTGTATGTGTGAGTATATGTGTGTGTGTGAGTCTGTATGTGTATGTGCATGTATGTGTAAGTGTGTGTGTGAGTCTGTATGTGTGAGTATATGTGTGATGTGTGTGTGTATATGTGTATATGTGTGAGAGTGTGTGTGTGACTCCATCACTTCTGTCTCTCTCCATCTATTTTGGACCATGGTTTCATGTAGCTCAGGCTAACCTCTAACTCATTGTATAGGGAAGGATGACCTTGAACTTCTGAATTTCCAAGGTTCCTACCTCTACCTACTAATCGGCCTTCTAAGCGCTACAATCACAGACATATACCATCATGTTAGATTTGTGTAGCACTGGGGGATAGAACCCAGGGCTTCATGCATGCTAGCTAGGCAAGTGCTCTTCCAGGTGAGCTACAGCCCAGCCCTTTCTGAAGTTCACTTGAACTTCCTGGTTCCCTAAGTGCAGGGGCAGAAGTCAGGAAGGAAGCTGCTGGGAGTGAATCGTAGCGCTGTATTTGGTCTTACAGTCACCACGAGTGGCATTCAGATGGAATGTAATCACACACACGCGCGTGAGCATGTGTGTGCGCGCGCATACACACACACACACACACACACACACACCCCACCACATCACACCACACCTGTCAGCCGTCTTGGGGAGTGGTTTGTTCTCTAACCAGCTGTATGCTGAGCATTTTCAGTGGAGACCTAAAGAGAAATCAGTACTCCCAGCCGCTTCGGCAGCAGATTCCTTTGGGTTAACTTGAGCTTTCTGCAGCTCAAAAACTCCCAACATTCCCATGTCAGCATCTCTGTGATATCCTATCACAGAGATCTAGTACCTTAGCCAACCAGCTCACATCCTCAAATAGAAAATCAGCCAGCCAGCACATATTTTTGTATCAAAGGGGATTTCCACAAGGGGAGAAAATTTTCCTCCCCAGGAAGGTCATCACCACCTCAAACGCAGACGATGTATTCAACTGGGCTGTGCGGATAGTGCCGAAGACATGGAGAAACCCGGATGTGGGCTTGCCCCGGCATGGCAGGAGGCAGCAGCTGAAGGTGGATTGTATTTCTGGACAGTGCCAAGCTGATGTGGGCTGCCTTTTATGTATGCCTCCTGATCATGCAGGCTGCTGAGGGCCAGCAGTTGCCTCTCTCTTCAAAGAAGTGGGGTCTGGGGATGCTCAGCCCTCGCCCCTTAGCACAGCCTACTGTGAGCAGGGCTATTCTGGGCAGCCATGTCTTTCCTTGGCTTCAGTGCCCGCATCAGTAAGTTTAGCCCCTCTACCCACTCGTGTTCTGGATAATGTGGCCTGGACCTGGTGCCTGCCACAGCTTAGAACACAGAGTTAGCAAGATGGCAGAAGTGTGAGCCTGGCCCCTCCTCCAAGCTCAGCCCCTCCCTGCTGACTTGGGTAGAGAGGACCAAGGTAGGGAATACACAGCCTCTACCCTGCTGCCTCCTGCTTACATTGAGAAGGTCACAGCCATGCTTAGCACAGCAATGCCTTTCCAAGTTCTGTCCATCCTTACTTAACCCCTGAGGAGATTTGAGCTATAAGGCCGGTGACTGCCAGCCCACCCACCCACTTAATCAGGTGGAGACCACCGAGTCCTTGCTGGATGCTGGAGTCACTTTTTTTTTTTTTTTTTGAGATGGTGTTTCTCTCTGTAGCCCAGGCTAGACTGATGATGTGAACTCATCTCCTGTCTTGCCCTCTTCAGTGCTAAGATTATGGGCATGTTCCACTGTGCTTATCAAAATTCACCCTTTTAAACTATACAGGCCAGTTTTTGTTTTTTGTGGTTGGGTTTTTTTGTTTGTTTTTTAAATCACAGGTACAAAGGCCAAGGCTGTGCAACCTGACTCTAATTCCAGACTACTTTTACTATGCTAAAGTCCCTCCTTTTACCCCTTGGCTACCACTCCCTCTGTGTGTGTGTACATGCGCGTGCTTGTGTGCACGTGTTTATATGTGTGCACATCTTAGGATATGCACAGAGGCCTGAGGATGATTTTCAGGATTCAGTTCTTTCCTTCAGCCATGCAGATTCCACATATTGAGCTTTGGCAGCAAGCTCCCTTACTCATTGAGCCATCTCACTGGCCTCTCTAATGCTTTGGACATTTCTTTCTTTCTTTCTTCTTCTTTTTTTTGTTTTGTTTTGTTTTGTTTTGTTTTTTTGAGACATGGTTTCTCTGTGTAGTCCTGGCTGTCCTGGAACTCACTCTGTAGACCAGGCTGGCCTCGAACTCAGAAATCCACCTGCCTCTGCCTCCCAAGTGCTGGGATTAAAGGCGTGTGCCACCACTGGCCAGCGGTTTGGACATTTCTTATCCATGATATCATATCACATGGGATTCTTTTACTTTGTGTGGTTTCAAGGTTCATCCATACTGTACTACATAGTAATAGTTGGTTCCTTTTTCTGGCTGAATAACATTCCATTGTTGGGCCATGCTAGCACATATGTTTGCCTGTTGATGATTATTTTGGACTAGTATGAATACATTGATATACTTTTGAGTGTTCCTCTGTAAGCCTTGATACATATTCTCAAATTCTGGAGCTGTCAAGTCTATGCTTAATAGTTTGAGGAACCCCAGACAGTTGTTATTAGTGGCTGAGCCCTCGCCTGCAGCGAAAGAGGGCTCAGTTCCTGTAAATGCTTGTGTATTATGTAGAGGTCGAAGGACAACTTGCAGTAGTTAATTCTCTTCTTCCACCTTGTAGGGTTGGGGGATTGAACTCAGTTTTGTTGGGCTTGGCAGCAAGCTCTTTACCTACTGAGCCATGTCAGCAGCCCATTGTCTGTCTTTTGTATTATAGTAGGTGTGAAGCAGTCTGGACGTGAAAAGCAAAACACCAAGTAAAAACTCCACTTCTCTCCACCCAGAATAATTATTCCATTTATCAGTTTAAATCCCACAAGCCAAGTGACATCAACAGTGGGTTTGAGACCCACGGGCTGGTGGGAGAATTTTCTTGTGCGATGTTTAATAGACTTCCACTTGGGGCCTGTAGTGGGTGAAGGGTCAGCCCCGGGACCCTGTTGGACACAAAGCTGAAGGGAACATTCAGAGCCATGGATGAAAGCGTCTCGCTGTGTGGCTCAGGCTGGCCTGGAAGTCACTGTTTTCCTGGCTTTCTTCAGGTATCAAGATTACAGGTGTGCGCCAGCGAACTTGCCATATGTAACATTTTAATAGGGAATATTTCCATGAAATATTTAAACATCCAACAAATGTCAAAGGCTCACAAAAAAATGAAAGGAATGTTTTATGTAAAGAGAGCCACGGACCCAAGTTTAAAGAGTTCACCTTAGTGTCCCCACCTGAAAGTCAGCGCCATTAGATCTTGTCTCATGGATACTGTTGGTGTTCATTTTTAACTTTAAGAAATTATTCCTTATGGACTGAGAATGTGGCTTACTCTAGCTGCCTTCCTAGCATCACATGGCCCTGGACTGCATCCTCAGCCTTTTAAATGAGAAAGAATAGTCTACACGAGGGTGTCTTTGTCCTGCTTGTCCAGGTTTGGCACTGCCATAACTTCTGCACCCAGGAGAAAGAAGAAATTTTATCTGATGGGGTGGGAGCGTGGATTGGTACATCCAGCATGGAAATCAATAAGGAGGCTCATCAGAAAAGTAAGATATAATAACCATATGATCCTGCTCTTTCACTTCTGGGTACTTAAATAAGGAGACTCAGTCGGCACGGCACAGAGATCCCCGAGTGTCCGTGTTCACGGCTCTAGTATTCAGGACAGCTGGGAGACAAAGCCACTTGGACATCTACCTGCAGATTTAAAAAAAAAAAAAAAGTGGACAAAGAGATGTGTTTGGGATTCACAGTGGGATTTTATTCAGCTGTGAAAAGAACTCGGAGTCAGGGCTTTGGTGGGAGTGTGGTGATGGAACTGGAGACCATGATGTTGAGAGGGTCAAGGGGCAGTGTCGGAAACACACAACCCACATGCCTCTCTCTTATTGGACTCTCGGCTTCACTGTGTGTGCGAAAGTCACAGAAATAACAAAGGGGAAAGGGGACCACGAAAGGGGAGGGTAACAAAAGAGAGGGTAATGGATGCAGGGGATAAGAAAGAAGAAGGCTCTGATCTGTTGTGGGAGGGGAGGAAGGTGACCAGTAAGAATGGAGCAGGGAAGACGGAGGGGAAAGTGGAGGGGCAGGGGAAGGGTGAAAAAGAGAAAACACACACACACACACACACACATACAAAACACACACGCGCACAAGCACACACATACACATACTCCAAACCTAGAGTATAGCAGTATATACGCTAACTTATTTGGCAGCTGGGGATATTGGTAGCTCCTCCATGATGTCCTGGGCCCAATCCCCCAGCTTAAACCAGATGCAGTGGTGCACACCAATACTCTCAGCATGGGGGGTGGAGGCAGGAGGAGCAGAAGTTTAAGGGCATCCTTGGCTGTATAGCATATGGATATCAGGCTGGGCTACATGAGACCCAGTCTCTGTCTTTTCATTTCACACCCAAGGGACCTCCCTCTGTTCGGGCCAAGCTCCCAAAAGTTCTCTGTGTATCTCATTTTCTTGCATCTAGTTTCATAACAACCCTTGTTCCGAGGTGTGATGTCGTTTGTCTCAGAGCACAAAGCCTGTAACCTTGTTGCTGACCCAGCACACCTGCTGTGTGCTATCTTCAGGTGCATGGGCCTCAGCCGATCCTGTGTACTCTTTGTCTGTAGATGAGGTAACCCAGCCTCGTCACTGGGCCTTTGGGGGACTTGTTTGCTCTTTTGAAAAGGCTGCCATAGTCTACCTTCCCAATTCATCTCTCAGTATCGTTAGCATTTCACTTTCTTAGTACAGTGGACGCTGAGAGTCCAAGTGTGTAGTCTCTCTCTCTTGTGCTGATTGCCAGGCAGGGCACAAGGCAGCCACAGCCCAGAGTCGGGAGTCTAGCTACAGTATTAATTCTCTTCACAGGCAACTTACCGTGAAATTTATTCATTTCTTTTTTCCTCTCTGAGCAGTGCTTGGCACACATTTCTGTAAAGAGGTATGTAGTGAATAGTTTATGTATCCGAAGCCATCCAGTTCTGTGTCAACTACTCCGCTCTGCAACCGTGGCCTAAAAGGGTCCCTGGACAGTATGTAAATAAATGAGTATAGGTGTGTGCCAATAAAACTTTATTTATATAAAACAAGCCAGGGGCCAGATTTGGAGGTTTCTTGGTGAGTCTGGGGACTCCTGGTGTATTTTTGTTTCAGAAGTCAATATATATAGAGAAAAAAGGCTCAGAAATGTATAAAATGTGTATACTGGCTGGTCTTGTGTGCCAACTTGACACAAGCTGGAGTTATCACAGAGAAGAGAGCTTCAGTTGGGGAAGTGCCTCCATGAGATCCAGCTGTGGAGCATTTTCTCAATTAGTGATCAAGGGGGTAGGGCTCCTTGTGGGTGGTGCCATCCCTGGGCTGGAAGTCTTGGGTTGTAAAAGAGAGCAGGCTGAGCAAGTCAGGAGAAGCAAGCCAGTAAGGAACATCTCTCCATGGCCTCTGCGTCAGCTCCTGCTTCCTGACCTGCTTGAGTTCCAGTCCTGACTTCCTCTAATGATCAACAGCAGTGTGGAAGTGTAAGCTGAATAAACCCTTTCCTCCCCAACTTGCTTCTTGGTCATGATGCTTGTGCAGGAATAGAAACCCTGACTAAGACAACTTGTCTGTGAGGATGGAATCTGAGAGACAAGAAAAAAAAAAGGGACCCATTCTTAAGAAGAAACACCCAAAGTAGAGAGAGTGCTGTGGATGAGCTGAGGAAGATAAAGATTTCCCAGTTCCACTTTCTCTACTGTGTTCCCAATGTTCGTCCATCCTGTGGGAGAGTGTACTCACTCGGGTGAGTCGGGTGGGAGGGTGAAGGATTCAGCCTCCCTCATGTCTCTTTTCTCCTGCTTCAGCTCTGCTCTCGTCTTTCCACCCGGCCTAGGAACTTCACTTTTTTTCTGAAGTTTGCCAGTTAAAGGACCCAGAGGTAATTCCCTATCATCAAGGGATGCCAGCAGCCTCTGAGGCAGAAGCTGGTGTGTCGCAATATTCCACTCCGGAGTTCCTCCTCCCTCTCCCCGGAGCCCAAGGTTGTTTCCATTACGCTCCTCGAGTGTGGCAGGGCAGCGTCCCGGGGTGGATTTAGGTGGGAAGAAAAAAAAATTGGAATTTATAATTATACCAAGAACTTCAGGTGACAAAGAATGGGTCTGACTGAAAGATAAAAGGGTCCCCACATTCAGGACTTTGAGCATGGACGCCTGGATATGATGCTTCTGTGAACTGCCTTGCAAAAGGCTTTTTCACATAGGTCTCTTCAAAGTGCCGCTCAAAGAGCGCTTGCCTGTCATGCTTGGAGCTCCAGGCTTGGCCCCAACACTAGTTGAGACAGAAGCGGTGTTTTCAGGACGTGTCTGCTCTCTCTGGAATCCCCAACAGCCCTGATGAGATATCAAAGCCTCTGTTGCCAAACTTGACACAGAAGGCTCGACCCTGGGGTGCTTCGGTGCTATCCTATGCTATAGTGTTGACCCGTGTCCATAGAGGACAGGGATTGCAGGGCTTGTGTGATAGACCACTCCGAGTGATGTCTCTACTCAGGAAGAACCTCGGAAGGCTGGTGTCAGGGGTCAGGGTCTTACAGTACCTGTGCCTCAAGACCACTGGGTGACCCAGCATAGGAAGCTTATCCTTTCCTTTGTTTTTTTTTTTAAATAAGTATTTAAAAAATTTTTTTTTCTGTTCATGGTGTCTCACCAGAATGTGTAACAGGCAAACCGGGAGGTCATAAAACAGGAGGCAGGGGCCTGGCTGGAGGCAGCCATCTTTGCTGGCACACCAAGATGGGGTGACAACCTGTGGATCTGTTGGTCACTTCCCAGAGCCCCAAGCACAGGATTGGAGAGCCAAGCCTTCCGCACACCAAACCAAACCATAACCCCTTGGGAACCTGACAGAAGCTCAAAGTCTGGCCCCTCCTCAGATGGACTTTGGCAGTGGCTTGGGTGGGATCTGTGATCTGTGTTCTCTCAGGCTGCCCGGGGCTTTAGGATCAGACTTGAGTTTGAGAACTGCTGGCCTACAAGAGAGTTATCCTGACCAGGGTTGGGTATCTGGGCCCCATTGATCGATTGGGAGACAGCCCTGTACACTGGGGGACACTTAGCTGTATCTCTGTTCTCTGCTTGGAGATTCCAGGAGCATCCGTAGTCTCCAAGTCCTGATAACCCAGATGTCAGCTGTCCCCTGGAGGGACACAGGTGCCCCTCGCTGAGAAGCGCTGAGCTGAAGCAGGTCTCATTGAATGGTCTTTATTTCCAGCCTCCACACTTCAGTTATCCGAATTGAAACCCGGAGGGAGGACTCCAGCCTGGTTCCGCTGAGCTGACACCGCGGCCCCAGGCCTCATTATTTAAAAATAGTCTCACCATTTAAACTTTCTAACAAAATTTTCCTCTGAGTCGTGGCTAAACATGGAAAATCTCAGCCCCGGGGACATACGGTAACCTCCTAAGGGTCTGGTTGCTCCGAGTGGGGATTTGGGTGGAAATCTTTGGCCTTCGTAAGTGGCTAAGTTTGCCGCAGAGTCCTGAGTTCCTTGCGTGCACCTGGCTTCCTCTCCCTGGGGAACCAGGTAGCAGGCCCCTGGGGCCCAGCTGTCTGTCCCTGCGGGGGCATTAACCTTGAGTCTCTGCTTTCCATTGCTGGTGTATTGGACTTACTTTTCCAGGCGACCTGAGTGTGAGCAGACATAGGGGTGGGGAATAGGGACTTCATGTTGGGATTTGGATGGTCCTGGTTCTAATTCTGCCTCTGGCACTAACTTGAATGGGGGCTGTCAGGCAAGTTATCCAGGCACCTGATCATGCTTCAGTTTCTCCACAAGGGAATCAGGGACCATAGGACTGGGATGGAGCTCAGTGGCAGAGTGCTTGCCTGGCCTGCATGGGGCCAGGGGCCCATTTCTCGTATTTGCAAAACCAAACAGGACTGAACCAAACCGATGATATACACAGAAACCCAAGTACTGTAATATGGTTTGTTTGATTTTGATTGCAGCGTTGTGGGTTGAACCCAGGGCTTCATGCATTCTGGCTTTGTACATTCTAGAAGAGAATACTGCCTCCCAGTTACACACCCAGACAGTAACATTAGTGTGTATGTGTGTGTGTGTGTGAGATTCATATGTGTGCGTATCTGTGAGCATGTGTATATATGTGTGTGTGGGTATTATTTTTCAAGCCTGCCCACCAGTTTTTTTGAGATAGGATCCATCAATGATCTGGGGCTTGCCGGCTAGCCTGGTTTTCTAGCTAGTGAGCCCCAGGGTTCTTCCTGTCTGTGTCTCCCTCAGTTCAAGATACAAATGTATACCATCATGTCTGGCTTATTTTCTGTGTGTCCTGGGGCTCTGAGCTGGGTTCTCAAGTTGATTTACAGGGTAAGCACTGTGTACTGAACCATCGATCCACTTTTCTCATATTGTTAAGGTGTACATAACACCTATTCTTCGTGTGTGTGTGTGTGTGTGTGTGTGTGTGTGTGTATTCGTGAGTGTCAGAAGACAATGTGGGATTTGGGGATTGAGTTTAGGCTATCAGGCTTAGCAGCAGGCACCTTTACACACTGAGCCAGCCCTCTTGCTGGCCTTGTTTGATCTACTTCTAGTTTGCATAGGTGGGCTCCACCTCGTGTTTGGCCGCTTCCTCAACACAGTGCGTGAATGCGATCTGGCCTCTTCTCTCTCTAGGGACATTAATGCTATCAAAAGAGGTCATCAAAACCTAGTTTCCCCCCAAAGTTCCTACCTCCAGGTGCTATGGTAGGGGCAGGACAGTGGTGAGGGCTTCTGCAGGCAGGAGCTGTGTGGCATAGAGCAATTGCCTTCGTTTCCTCACAGATGAGGCCACGTCAGCTGATTGGTAGTAAGCAGCAGGGACAGTGCACAAAAGAGCCAGAGAGATTGGCATTCTCACTGTCCATGGGCCAGAGGTTGTAGGACAGTGAGCATGTCAGCGTGGTGACATGATGGCAAGGCTCTTACCTGGCCGGGGCTGGAGCTGGGTGGGCAGCGTGCTTGCCCACTGTGCACGAGGCCCTGCGTTCCCTTCTCCAGGAGGGCCTGAATTGGGAATGGTGGTGCATGCTTAGGACTGAGTAGAGGCAGGAAAATCAGAGGTTCAGGGCCACCCTTATTACACACTGAGCTTGAGGCCTGCCCAGGATCTCTCTCTTTCTCTCTCTCTCTCTCTCTCTCTCTCTCTCTCTCTCTCTCTCTCTCTCTCTCTCTCTCTCACACACACACACACACACACACACACACACACACACACAAGAAGGCTGGGAGACTGGCTCAGTAGGTGCCTCCTGTACAAGCATGAGAACCCAAGTTCAGATCGCCAGCAGGTAGCGTGCCTGTGTAACTTACAGGCAGATCCCAGGGGCTCACTAGCAGGCCAGATTAGCCTCATTGGTGAGCTCAAGGTTGGTGAGCGACCTTGTCTGGAAATAAGGTGAAGCATGAGTAAGAAAGATGCCACGTATCAACCAACTTCTAGCTTCTACATACTTGCACATGGGCACATGCATTTGCATGTAGGTACATATGCACACACATATGTACACATGCACACACAGATACATATACTCCCTCCCTCCCTCCTTCTCTCCCTCCTTCCTTCCCCCTCTCTCTGTCTCTCTTTGTCTCGGTTTCTGTCTCTCTCCTCAAAGGAAGGGATACTTTGCTCTGATTTTGCTGCCCACCATTCCCCCCAGACCCTAGGTTAGTTCCAACATCCTGGATTTGCTGTTCAAATCTCCAGGTACCACCACTCTCCACAATAAATCAAAATAAACAGAAAGCATGTCATGCAGCGTCTGGGTCAGACATCAGGACCCAGGATCAATCAGGCAGCCATGGGTTTGTCCGTGGAGAGATCCTTCATTTGTACCTTGTTGAACATCATTTATTTCACTTATGAACTTGCTTCCCAAGTTCATTGTTCGGAAGAAGGTAAAAAAGGCAGGAAGTCTCTGTCCCTGTAGTAGCTGCTGGTGGAATTAAGATGGAATAGAAGTGTTTATAATGGGAGGGGCATGTTTTAGGTGGCCTGGCTCACAACAGTGCATTTAGGTGGGCATGGAGCCACTCACTGGGGAAGTAGATCTGGAGATCACAGCCAGTATCACTTTAGTATAGAAAGCTCTGGGCTAGCCTGACCTACGTGAGACTCTTTTTCAAAATGAAAACAAACAAAAGAACCTATTGTATTTTTGGAGTTGGGTGTGGTGGATCACACTTCAGAATGAGGAAGAAAGACAGAATTTGAGGGGTGAACAGGAGGTCAAAGGTGGTGACAGTGGTGACTCCCAGGGTCTCACTCAGTGTGCCTAACAGTTCCCAGTGGATGACGGTACCCCTGGTCTGGGGCATCACATTGAGAAGCTCTGGTGTAAGCAAAGCCTGAAGAAGAGTTTAAGAGAGTTGTTCGTTTCCTTCCTCCTTCAGTAAATAGCTATTAAGCACCTACTGTGTGTCAGCCCCATGCTAGGGTCCAGAGAGACAGAAGAGATGCCAACACTGACATGCTCATGTCTATGTGACCACTTAGGACTTGGCAAACGCTCATCTTCTGTAGTTATCCCTGCCCACCCTTCATGTCTGCCCCCTTCAGTCACGTTTCTGTCACTATGACAAGATGCCATGACCAAACTAACTTATAAACAAAAGCATTTAATTTGGGCTTCACCATTTCAGAGAGTGGGAAACCATAACAATCATGGTGGCAAACATGTCAGCAGAGAGACAGAGAGAGACAGAGACAGAGACAGAGATAGAGAGAGAGACAGAGAGACAGAGGCAGAGAGAAAGACAGAGATACAGAAAGACAGAGAGACAAAGAGAGACAGAGAAAGGCAGAAAGACAGGGGGTAGGAGAGACAGAGACAGAGAGAGAGACAGAGACAGAGAGACAGAGGGACAGAGATAGAGAGACAGAGACAAAGAGACAGAGACAGAGAGAGACAGAGATAGAGACAGAGAGAGAGACAGCGAGAGAAAGACAGAGACAAAGAGAGACAGAGAGAGACAGAGAAAGACAGGGGGTAGGAGAGACACAGAGAGAGACAGAGACAGAGAGACAGAGACAGAGAGACAGAGAGAGATACAGAGACAGAGAGAGACAGTGAGAGAAAGACAGAGAGAGACAAAGGGACAGAGAGACAGAGAGAGACAGAGAAAGACAGAAAGACAGGGGGTAGGAGAGACACACAGAGAGAGAGACAGAGACAGAGAGACAGAGAAAGACAGAGAAACAGAAAGACAGAGAGACAGAGAGAAACAGAGAAAGACAGAAAGACATGGGGTAGGAGAGACAGAGAGAGAGAGAGAAAGAGAGAGAGAGAGAGAGAGAGAGAGAGAGAGAGAGAGAGAGAGAGAGAGAGAGAGAGTGGTTTGAGCATTTGAAACCTTAAAGCTGGCCTCCAGTGACACACCTTCTCCAACAGTTGACCATACCTCCTAATCCTTCCCAAACAGTTCCATCAACTGTTTAAACAATTGAGCAGTGCATGGAGGCCATTCTCAATTAGACCACCACAGCTGGAAAGTTGGGAGAGGCAGGTACAGTTTTCAGACAATAGAAATGACCACCAGGAGAAAGGGTTGGGTCCACACTATCCCATATGTCAGACATTGCTGCATGCAGCCCACTAAAACTAAATTAATTCTTATTAAACACAACCTTAAACTCTACTTCTTGGCCAAACAATGTATCCCTATTTCAAATACTCCATAGCCAAGGGTGGCTAACCTGTTGGGCATCACAGATTAGATAGATCATACCTATTCTAGAAGTTTCCATTGGACCAGTAGGTGTAGGTGCTTGGGAAGTTGAGGCAGGAGGATCTGGAGATCACAGTCAGTATCACTTTAGTATAGAAAGCTCTGGGCTAGCCTGACCTACATGAGACTCTTTTTCAAAATGAAAACAAACGAAAGAATCTATTGTATTTTTGGAGTTGGGTGTGGTGGATCACGCTTTGGAATGAAGATGAAAGACAGAATTTGAGGGGTGAACATGGTCCCATTGGCTAGCTTGAGGCAGAGCCTGATAGGATCCTGGTATCTAGAGCACATCATAGATGTGACTCTGCTTGTTGTAGGGCCTCACATGGCCTCTGGTGACTCTGTGGGAGGCTCATGCTCCAGCCCAGCCCAGCCCCTCACCCCTGTGTTTGCTGCTGATCTTGTCCATGTGGCTAAAATTCCAAATACCAAGCTCTGGGATGAGTCTCTTGTCCAGCCATGGCTAAGACCCAGAGAAAAAACTTCTAGGGAATGCTTCTGCTCTTCTCCAGTCATAGAACTGATAGCCTTCAAAGTCTGGAACTGAATGTCACTCTTGGGTGTAGCATTATATTTAACAACCCCCCCCCCC
>NW_022196905.1:110853230-110869804 GCF_008632895.1 Mastomys coucha
AAAAAAAAAAAAAAAAAAAAAAAAAAAATTAAAAGAAAAAAAAAGGCAGAGTGGAGGTGGGGTAGTGAGAGGAGGTGCTTTCTGCAAAGCCTGATGAGCCCAGTGGGATCCCCGATCCCACATAGTGGAAGGACAGACTGATTCTCATGAGGTGTCCTCTGACTTCTGCACGGCCCTCTTTCATACATCCTCCTCCTCAATAAATAATATTAAATAATAAAAACATCAAGGACATGATACTGTTTCCTTCAGCGGCTCCATTGTCTGTTTAAGAAAAACATCCCCAGCTGTATTTTTGTTCGTGAAATATTTAGCTCATACGTGCCATTTACAAAGTAGAAGTTAGAATTCTGATCTGGGCCTTAACTAATTAAATACCTTCAGACAATTTTAAATAGCGTTTGTGCATGTGATATATGGAAGATTTAAGCACACTGATTGTGATAAACAAGCCTTCTCAACTATGCACATAACCCACAGCAACTTTAGGAAATAACTTTGACGAGGGCCTGCGAGATGGCTCAACACATAAAGGCGATTGCTGCTAAACTTGGTGATCTGAGTTTGATTCCTGGGACCCATATGTTGAAGGAGAAGAACTAGCCCACACTTATCTGTGTGCTGTAGAGTGTTCTCGAGCATGTGCAGCCGCACATGTATAATGAGAAAACGAACAATCACATTTATAAGCCGGACACGTGATCCAGTGGTTCAGCTCTGTGCTGATAGGCACAAGACCTGGACTCATCCTCGAGCATTAGAAAATTAAAATATAAAACAACTCCCTCAATATGCTGAGCTTTTTGGTGAGGTCATACCTAAATTGAGGTCAGTTTGAACTGAAACTGGGTATCTAAATCAGCTGTACAACTCCAGGCCAGACTTGGAGAGGTTGTATTAATCTTGCTATTTTCTGTTGAATCAGAAGAATATAAAAGAATCACCTCAAATATACAAACTGTTTAATTCAGACATTACTTTGATGGGCTTAATGATCTCTAATGTGTATAATGCATCCCAGGTCTTGACTGAGTCTAAAATCTCATTTTAATGAACATCTTGGCTTCATCCCACCCAATTAAAGCTAAATCCTGATGAAGTTTTTAGGTTATTTGAGGGTGTTGAATTCTCTCATTGTCTCAGTGAACAATGATCAGAGATTTCAACAAGGATGGGAGCGGGATTTTTTATTTATCTTTTAAAAAATGTGTGTGTATATATAGTATGCATGTGCGCTTGTATGAGTTTATGTGTACCTCATGTAAGCAGTGCCCATAGAGACCAGAAGGGGGTGCCAGATACTCCTGACACTGGAGTTCAGGCAGTACTGAACTACCTAGTATGGGTGTTGGGAATCAAACCCAGGTCCTTTGCAAGAGCAGTAAGTGATGTTAACCCCTGAGCCATTTCTCCATCTCTGTAAAAAAAATTTTTTTGGGGGGGGTCAAGGGTGCTAAGATAATATGCTTGCTTATTCACTATGTTGATTGCGTATGTGACTTAATTTTAATTTCACCGTCATAGTCATGCACAGCGCCAAGCTGTGAATATCTTGGGTAGTGTGGCACCAAACAGCACATGTATTTGGGTTTCACTGAGAAGCTCCTTAGCTGTCACCCCGGCATGGCTGGCTTTCAGTACATTATGTTTATTTTAAGTCGTTCTGGTCTTTATCTGGTCATAGATTTTTTTTTTTTTAAAGATTTATTTAGTATGTATACAATGTTCTGCCTATATGTGTGCCTGCAGGCCAGAAGAGGGCGTCAGATCCCATCACAGATGGTTATGAGCCACCATGTGGCTGCTGGGAATTGAACTCAGGACCTCTGGAAGAGCGACTATGCTCTTAACCTCTGAGCCATCTATCTCTCCAGCCCCTATTCCATAGATTTTTGAGACAAGATCTCCCTGTGTAGCCCAGGCTGACCTGGAACTCATGGTCCTCCTGCCTCAGCCTCTCCAGTATTAGAATTATATCCATGTACCCCTCTACCTGTTTTTCCTCTCTTCCCTGTGGTTCACTAAATGGTTGGTAAGGCTGTAGATTGCTTGGGAGCAGGATGCACCTTCCCCAGATGTATTTAACTGTTGCTTGGCTCTGCCTCCCAGACCCATATTCTACCCAGGGTCACAGGCACCGAGATCAGAACTTCCGCCCCACCCTGGGCTCCAGGCCCTCAGTTTAACATCCACCCACTGACCATTTCCTTTCTCTTTTTACCTTCTACAACATTGACCGTTCTCAGTGGTGTGGTCCAGGACAGAGGCACCAAGAGTGCCTCCCCACTGTCAGTGTGAATTTCCCTTACAACATGACCCCTGGTGAAGCAGTAAAGAGGGAGAGAATTATGTGTCTAGGGGATAAAGCTGGTGGGAGGTCATTTAGACTGATCAAATTGAAATTGGATTCAACTTAGGTACGATTTAGACTGGGGTATTGTTTTAGAAGTTGAATGTATTAGGTAACGTATCAGATCCCCTGAAGCCAGTGCTGGCCCACAGAGGAGTCGGTACATAGATCTGGCGCCTCCCTGTTCCAGAAAAGTTGGAAATGCTTGCAGGGGAGGGACAAGTCAAGGTTGTATTTTTAATCCTTCTCAACCCTGTACCTGCAAGGCACTACTGGCTGAGTGCCGCTTTCTCACCTCCCTAAACCTCAGCCTCAGCCTCCCCCCATCTGTGTGTGCATGCATGCCCGTGCACGCGTGTACGTGTACATGTGTATGTGTGTGTGTGTGTGTGTTGCTACAGCCTCTCACAGCTTGAGGAGAGGCAGGCTCTTCCACAACACTGATGTCAAACACAGCATCATTGAGCCTCTTGCCTTTCCCAACTGTCTGGGGACCTTGTTTAGCTAAAAAGTGAAGAAGCCCCTGGTCCCAGGAGTCCTGGGGGCTTGGAGCTAGCCCAGCAGGGGCTTCGAGTGTGTATTTTTAACGAGATCCTCCGGGGTGATTCCCTAGCAAGCAGAGTCAGACAGCTCAGGGACAGGACAAGCTTGGGGCAGTTTTGTCCTGTAAGCTAGGCTCATGGCCTTAGGAGGGTTAGTGGTGATTCTCTGTGCCTCTGCTCCCTTCCCTCAACCTTTAAGGTACCTAGGATGACAATCAAGTTTGATATTAGTAAAGTGTTTATCCCCAATGCCTGGCACACAGCAAGCCCTATAGAAATGAATTCAACCATGACTAGATTATTAAAACAATAGTTGATGAATTAATAGCATGATTATCAATAGACTAGTAGATACAGCAAGTATGCAAAAAATCAACAAGTATCAATTTTGCTACAAATAAAATATAGATATGGTTATATTTCATTTTTTCTTTTTTTAAAGATTTATTTATTTATTTATTTAATGTATAAATTACATTGAGTACACTGTAACTGTGCAGATGGTTGTGAGCCTTCATGTGGTTGTTGGGAATTGAATTTAGGACCTCTGCTCACTCTGGTCAGCCCTGCTCGCTCTGGTCGGCCCTGCTCACTCAGTCCCTACTCACTCTGGCCCAAAGATTTATTTATTATTATAAGTAAGTACACTGTAGCTATCTTTAGATGCACCAGAAGAGGGCGTCAGATCTCATTACAGATGGTTGTGAGCCACCATGTGGTTGCTGGGATTTAAACTCAGGACCTTTGGAAGAGCAGTCAGTGCTCTTACCCGCTGAGCCATCTCGCCAGCCCTGGTTATATTTCATAACCATATTGTGGCAGCAGGTTATTATAATACAAATGTTAATATTACAATAATATTGAAGCTGGGGAATGTAGCTCAGTGCGTAGAGTACTTGCCTGGCCACCATGAAGCCCTGGGTTCCATCCCCAGCACAGCATAAATGATGTGAGGTGGTGCCATGTCTGTATGTCTAAGCATTCAGGAAGTAATACAGGAAGGTCCAGAGTTCAGTGTCACCCTTGGCTGCATAGTGAGTTTGAGGCCAACCTGGGCTACATGAGACTTGTCTCGAAAAAAATATGAGTCTAATAATGTTCCTGGAAGAAATACTGGGAGCTGAGTGTCTATACTGTGAACCTTTGGCTCTTTGTAATGTTCCTTAACAGTAAGGAAAGACAGAGACAGAGTTGGGGCTGGAGAGATGGCTTGGTGGTTAAGAGGGCAGACTGCCTGTGTCCAATTCCCAGTATCCATACTGACCTGTTACCTCTAGCTCTAGAGCCCTCTTCTGGACTGCACGGGCGAGAGAGAGGGAGGGAGGGAGAGAGAGAGAGAGAGAGAGAGAGAGAGAGAGAGAGAGAGAGAGAGAGAGAGAGAGAGAGAGAGAGAGAGAGAGAGAGAGAGAGAGAGAGAGAGAGAGAGAGAGAGAGAGAGAGAGAGAGACAGAGAGAGAGACAGAGAGAGAGACAGAGAGAGAGACAGAGACAGAGAGACAGAGACAGAGAGAGACAGAGAGACAGAGACAGAGAGAGTGGGGGAGGGAGGGAGGGAGGGAGGAAGAGGGAAAGGGGGAGAGAGGGAGAGGAGAAGAGAGGAGGGAGAGAGGAAGGGAGAGAGGAGGTGAGGGAGGTGAGGGAGGTGAGGGAGAGGAGAGAGAGGGGGAGGGAGGGAGACAGAGAGAGAGACAGGGAGGGAGGGAAGGAGGGAGAGAGAGAGAGGGAGGGAGAGAGGAGAGGAGGGAGAGAGGAAGAGAGAGGGAAAGAAGAAGGGAGTGAGGGAGAGAGGGAGAGAGGGAGGTGAGGGAGAGAGAGAGAAGAGGAGAGGAGGGAGAGAGGAAGAGAGAGAGCAAGAGAGGGAGAGAGGGAGAGGGGGAGGTGAGAGAGAGAGAGAGAGAGAGAGAGAGAGAGAGAGAGAAGAGAGAGAGAGAGAGAGAGAGAGAGAGAGAGAGAGAGAGAGAGAGAGAGAGAGAGAGAGAGAGAGAGAGAGAGAGAGAGAGAGAGAGAGAGAGAGAGAAGCCAGTTATCCCCAACACAAAGCAGTGGGCAATGGGATGTTCCACATGCGTTAACTGCCCTTGACTGCACTCCAGGATCGCCTCCCTGCCTTGGGCTCCAGACAGGGCTGAAGACCCAGGGCTCTCCTCAGTAGGGAGAAGATGCAATTGGCCCTGTTGTTTGAAACCTTCTCAGTCAGACAGTTCTCTCCCCTGTCAGCGGCCCCTCGTGCAGGGGTGTTTTGACAGTGGTTGCCCTGGCAACCGCAGGACAGCCTTAGGCTTCTGGTTGCAGCGATTTCATTACCCAGGCGGGTTTGACAACCTTAGAGCCTTGTCTGCGAGGCCAGGGATCCCGCTAGTCCTGCCCAGGCTCTACCTTGAGAAAGAACTCAGGGTTTTATTTCTGGAGGTCTGGTGGCCATTTCTAGTGATGTGCGTTTGTCTAAATGCCAGGGAACACAGGCAGAGAACTTCTGCTTGTGGCACAGGGGCTGATGGGGGTGTGGTGGTGGGGAGGTGTAACCATGGAAACCAGTAAACAAGATCATCCGTGCGATAAGGACGAGGGTGTGTGTGTGCGTAACTGGGTGGGCCTAGTTTGGAAGGGAGAACTCTGCAGGGTGGGAGGGTCACATCACTGCTAGGAGAGCTTCCAGATGACAGGAGGGGACAGGTGCACAGGTGCAAGGTCAGACCCTGTGGTTTTGAACAGGTAGAGGCAGCAGGAATGCAGTGGTCAAGACAGCCCTGTAAACACAGTTCCTTGCCGCCTACGGGCTGGCTGTGTGTAATTGTCCCACACCTACCATGGAGCATGAAATGAGCCCCAGATCAGGATGGCTGGGAAGTACACACTGGCCTGGAGGATCCAGGGCACACCCCTCCTCCATGTTCCATGCACCCTCCCTAGATTTCTAGATTCCTCCTTTTTTTTTTTTTTTATTTTAGCAAGACGTGCCCAGAGGCGATGGCTTTGAGCAGGAGCAAACCGAACGCCTGTGTGTTTCCTACAGGTCTCTGCAGTTTGTCTTAGTTTAGATTCTGAGTGAAAAGTTTCCTGCTTCCCATTAGGGATTTGAGACACGGTTATTTTTAGAGCTGTCACATGTCTTGACTTTTAATTTGTGTGTGTATGTGTGTGTGTGTGTGTGTGTTTATGCTGCTAAATTTACCGTCATGTTAATGCGGAATACAGTAATAAGGTGCGGGGGATGCTTGGTTGGAGTCTGGGCCTGCAGACAATTTCCATTTGCTGTGTGAGGTGCCAGGCTGCCCTCTGGTGGGCATATGGAGAATTGCACCCTAGGCTCACTGCCTTGCTTGGAACTGTGTCTGTGGCCCTTGCAGCACTTCAGAGGGTGGGCGCACTTGGACCAGCCTTGCTGTAATTTGAAGGTGGACCCTTTAAACTATTTTTTTCCACATTATCTCTGCGAGGACTTGAGTTGAGGATGACCTAAAATTCAACTAGGCCACCAGGTAGGACGAGGCCACTGGGCGGGGTGAAGCCACCAAAGGCGCTTACCATGTGACTGTTTGAGTGGAGAAGCAAGGAGAGGCCCCACGAGAGAACATTAGATGTCCTGAGTTCAAATCCTGTCCCTGCTTTGGCTGTGTGACTTTGGCCTTCATTTCCTCCTTTGTAAGACAGTTCTCATAATGTGACCCCTACATCAGCATGCCAACACATTCAAAAGAAGAAACATATCAGGAACAATTAAAAAAAACTTAGTGATATTGAAGGATTTATTATTATTATTATTATTATTATTATTATTATTATTATTATTATTATAGTGTTTTTCTATTTGGTTTCGTGACTCGAACCTAGGACCTCCTACATTCTAGCCATATGCTCTGCCACTGAGCTACACTTCTAATGTAAAAGGACTTAAAATTAGGAGCTGATATTCATCCCAAGGGTATGTTACTGCTTTGCACACCCTCTGAGGGGAAGATTTTTGTGCAGAGATTTCTGTGGGCAGTACTTCTGTAAAATACGATAAAAATGACTCAGTAGAAAAGGAAATGGACAGAGTAAGGCTGGCCTAGAAAACAATCGGACTCATTGGATACTTATTGACTCTTGCCAGATAGCTTTGTGCCTCTAAATACTCTCATCCCTCGGCTTCTCTGAAGGGGCGTGGCTTCAGAATCTTCAGTCACGAAGAGCCCCTCCCCTCCCCGTGCAGGGGTGTGGTCTAATAAGCTTTGTGCTTGAAAACAGCTCTCAGAACTGTGAGAAAAGGAAGGAGAGGCCATGTTGGCCTTAACAACCCCAACACTCATGCCTTTACTGTTCTGGGGTAATAGGTCATTGCTGTGTAAGAAGCTGATGCATCAGTTTGGCACCTTGGATGCCCAGGCTGACCCTCGGGCTGCCCTTCTCGCTTGGCTCTGACCACGTGGCCTCTGACGCGTGGTTTGCGTTTGCAGCGTTGTCTTCCCACAGATGGACGCTGGTGCTTAGCTTAGTTTCTCCGTTTCTCCTTTTCAGTCAGCCCAGGTCCCCAGCCCACAGAGTGGTACCCATACACTTAGGGTAGGTCTCCCCACAGTGATTACCCTCATCTAGAAACCATGAGGATTCTGAAGCCGGCCATGTCAGTTTGTCTGCCAGGATCCAGAATCCCATGCTCAGTGAATCAGACTCGGGTTCAAAACCTGGATGAAATTTGATGACCTTGAGCCAGTGATGACCTTGGCCCAATGACATAACTCTTTCTGGCTTCAGTGGTTTTTTTTTTTTTTTTTTATTTTTTGTAACCTGTGGAAGGTGATCCCAAGTATTAAATAAATGATCACTGGAAGGTGTCCATTGTAGGACCAAAGCTGACACTTATGAGAGTGCCGTGTATGACCTTAGTCTTGGGGTAGGAAGATTTTTAGGTAAATTTATTGCTATAAAAATGGGTTGGAGAGATGGTTCAACAGTTAAGGAAACTCACTGCTTTTGGTTCCCAGCATCCACATGGCTGCTCACTGTCATCGGTAACTCCAGCTCCAGGAGATTTTATGCCTTCCTCTGGCTGCTTCAGGCTTCTGGATATATCTGATGCAGGCAAGCACATACATATAAAAAATTAATTAATACATTGAAAGAAGAAACTACAGATTACACATCTGTAATCCCCAAATTCGGAAGGCGGAAAACAGGAGGGTCAAGAGTTTAAGTCCAGCTTGAGCTTAGCAGTAAGACCTTGTCTGAACACATGCACACACATGCCCATGCACACACACATGCACACACATGCACACACATGCACATGCACACACACATGTACACACATGCACATGCACACACACATGCACACACATGCACACACATGCACATGCACACACACATGTACATACATGCACACACATGCACATGCACACACACATGTACACACATGCCCATGCACACACACATGCACACACATGTCCATGCACACACACACATGTACACACATGCACACGCACACACACATGCACATGCACACACACATGTACACACATGCACACGCACACACACATGCACACACATGCACATGCACACACACATGTACACACATGCCCATGCACACACACGTACACACATGCACACACATAGACACTCATACAATCTCAGAGTCTGAGATCCCCTTTGTATTGTTTGTTGTCTGGGCTCTCTCCCACGTTAGTAGGAAGATCACAGATCTGCAAAGACCTTCTGTACTCTAAAACCAATGAGAACAAACATGAATGGCAGCTGATGTATCTGAGTTTCCCTATGTGTGTGTGGTGTGCAGGGTACATGTGTCTCACATGTTTGTGGGCACATGTAGATGGGGCTACACATGCACATGGAAGCCAGAGGATGCTGTAGAGTGACTTCTCCCTCCACTTCACAGAGGCAGTCTGCTAAACCCAGAGCTCGACCACCCAGCTGGCTCGATTGCCCTGGGGAATCCTTTGTCTTCAGCTCTGAAGAGCTGGAATCCTAGGCAGGTCACCATACCCACACAGCTTTTATGTGAGTCTTGGGGACCCCAACTCTAGTCCTTTTACCTGCACAACAAGTGAGACAGGACAAAACAAAGCAAAACTAATCGTGCACACCCTGTGCACACACTTGTGTGGTAGATGTTTTAGAAGGGAGGATTCGGGGAACCTAGATGTTGGGACCATGTGTCTGGATGTTAACAAGTGACAAGGCTTGCCAAGGGGGAATGTCCTCCATGCTCTGCCCTTTGTCTTCATATTCCCATTCATACCACGCAGCCCATTCTTCTAGCATGTTCCCAAGGCAAACCTAGACATTAGACTGCTATACGTTCCCCATAGTGCCAGCAGGGGGCACATCAGTATAGAAGAGGAAACTAAGAACAACCACCAATAGCAATATCGACAAGGGAAACCTGTCGTACGCCATCAAAGCACTCAACGACTGCCCTCACCTCCCATACCTCTGGAGGCGTGTTCTGTACGTCACGCAGGGGTTCATGGTACTAAGGATGGAACCTGGGTCTGCACACAGGCTCAGTGAGTGCTCCTGCTGTACTGACCTACACTCCCAGCCTCCCTTTTTTATTAAAATCCAAAATTTTAGTTTTCATTTTTATTTGATATGTATTTTGTCTTCATGTAGGTCTATGTACTATATGTGTGAAGTGTCTGGAGGGACAGGAAAAGGGCATCAGGCTCTCATTCTCTCTCTCTCTCTCTCTCTCTCTTTCTCTCTTTCTCTCTCCCTCCCT
The DNA here is from genome assembly GCF_008632895.1 of Mastomys coucha. NCBI lineage: Eukaryota > Metazoa > Chordata > Mammalia > Rodentia > Muridae > Mastomys > Mastomys coucha. Next base: position 110,862,841 of record NW_022196905.1, read on the forward strand.
CCCTTCCTTCCTTTCCTCCCTCCCTTCCTTCCTTTCTCTTCTTTATTTCTTTATTTCTTTCTCTCTCTCTCTTTCTCTCTCCTCTCTTTTCCTTTCTTTCTTTCTTTCTTTAAGATTTATTTATTTTATGTACACGAGTGTTTATCTGCATGTACACCTGCATGCCAGAAGAGAGCATCGGATCCCATTACATATGGTTGTGAGCCACCACATGGGTGCTAACAATTGAACTCAGGACCTCTAGAAGAGCAGACAATACTCTTAACCACTGAGCCATTTCTCCAGCTCCAGTCCTTGTGGGTCTAGGTGGGTCGCTGTTACAGCCTTCTCTCTCTCTGCTGTTGAGGCCTGTGGCAGGGTACACTAGTCAAAAAGGAGATAATGTATAAATGAGATATTTTATTATAGGAAAGAGAAGATAGGCTGGTCAAGTAGAGAGAAGGAAAGGAGAGGAAGGAGATGCGAAGAGAAGGAGAGAGAGAAAGGAAAGAAGGAAGCAAGAGAAGAAAACAAAGAGCAGGAGGGAGAGAGAGAAGGCAAGAGAGAAAAAAGCAAGAAAGGAAGAGAGAAAGAGAGGAAATGAGAGGAAAAAGAGCAAGAGAAAGGGGAAGGGGCATGGCTATCTGTGGGGTGAGGCATGCCTGGCTGTGGTCAGTTGACTGCGTGTAGGGTCCAGCTAGAATGCTGGGAGCTTGGGGCATTGTCTACACGATAGAGCACACATCTCCTGCAGGGGCAGCTGTGAGGGGTTGTGACTGAAACAGGAGCCAAAGACTCAGGAGTTATAGTTGAATTCCTTCTGTCCCCTGCAGGCAGAAACTGCCCACTGGGGCTCCAGGGTTCTAGGCCTATTACTCAACTGAGCCTAAGTTGCCTGAACAGACCACTGCCTTACAGGTCCTCATCTTCTTATTGTCTCTTATAGAGCTTTGATTAACTATTGAAAAGATGCAAACGCTGTGCATAAAGAAACAGAACCACATCTTGTTGCTTGTTACTGTTGGGTTTTCCATTCCCAGAAACAGTCTTACCCTCTGGTATCCTGTGCTTGCACACTGGTGTTGACTGCCCACCCTCCCCCTCCCTCCTCCTCTCCTCCCCCACCCCTCCCCTCCCTTTCCCCTCCCCCTACCTCCATTCTTTGTTTCTTTTTTTCTCTCTCCCATCCCTTCCTCCTTCTCTCTTTCTAGATTTTATTTATTTATTTATTTATTTTTGTTTTTGAGTGTTCGTCTGCAGGAATGTATGTTCACCAGAAGAGAGCGTTGGATACCCTGGAGCTGGAGTTACAGATGGTTGTGAGCAGACCTGTAGGTGCTGGAAACCAAAGCCAGGTTCTCTGAAAGAGCAACACTCCCTCTTAACCGCTAAGCTATGGTTCTAGCCTCCTGTATGACCTTTCTTTGGTTAGTGTTGCTCCTTGGTGTGGAACCTGCCAGGAACAGATTGCAACATTGTTTCTTTTGCATCCCTGGCATCTGATCAGAGACATGGGCTAGTTCTCTTCAAAGAGCATTGGCTACCTCATGTGTGTGTGTGAGAGACTTGAAAGTAACATGACAGAGCAAAGTCTAGATAGCCTTCCCCCTCCATTCTGTTTCCTACCTTCATTCTCTTAATCCCCAGAGGACCAAGGATCCTTCCAGAAAGAGCTCTGAGTTTATGTTTATTGTGGGGTGTGAGATTCATTTATCTTGAGGTCTTAGAAACCACAGCCCACTGTACATAGTACACTTTGTCATTTTATTAGATCGTGTATGAGCAGGACTTCTGGAACTTTCTCCACCTATAGCCCCTTATCATGGAGAAATGTTCATGCAACTGGAGTAGGCAGGTGTGACCATTCTAATATTTCTGCTCTTAAGTCATAATGAAGTTATTTTAGAGTGATTATATATGCATATATATGATATCACTATTTATTAAAGAGAAAAGCAGGCGTGCGTAGTAATGAGATGGGTATGCTTACTTATTTTTACACAGATAACTAAGTCTTGACCGAGCATTTGGTATTGGACACTGCAGGTTGTTGGCGGGGGTGGGGGGGGGTGGGGGAGTCTTCATAGTTTCCTAGAGCCAATCAGTATTTTGGTTTTTTGATTGTCAGGGCTGAGAATGCTGCTTTGCGTAAGAACAGAGTACAAGTCAGTAGAAACATGTTGAGCACCATTTCAGAAAGTCGGAATTCTTAAAAATAAAATAAAAACTCAAGACAACTTGAACAGCGTTTTCTCCTCCTCCTTCTCCTGCTACTCCTTCTCCTGCTCTTCCTCCTCCTCCTGCTCCTCCCCTCCTCCTCCTCCTGTTCCGCCTCCTCCTCCTTCTTCTGAAATTGTTTGTTTAGCAAGTCTTCTAACACAATGGATCCACAGCTGTAGTAATCTGATACACACCGAGGAGCCGTGAGAGGAAAACATAAGTTTCTTGTTTTCTGCATCTATGCCACGAGGGATCTCTAAGCACAGGAAAACTTGGACACACAGCAAGACACTGCCATTCCCACACAGTGGTCTCAATGCGAGCTGTGGGGCTGAGCATCATGCTTGGGATAAAGTGCACTTGTGTGTTCAGACCAAGGCTGCAGTGACGTCACAGGAGGTGACACTCCTGAGCTTTGTCAGGCACACCTCAGAGTCTTACCCGTTTGATTTTTAATTAGTTTTGCCCATTGTGCATTCAGAAATGTTTACTCTTCCCCAAACTTTCCGGACTCTATGTTGTCATGTACAGCTAACAGAGTGAGGAGCTGGGGTATGGGGTTCCTCTGTATGGCTGCTTCACTGTGATTGTGGTAAGTTTCTGACCGGTGGGTTTCCAGGGTGTTGACAATCTTTTGCTCTTGCCAGCAGGACTTGCCTTGGTCACAATTACCTCTCAAAAGATGGGTGCCATAGGATGAGTTTCTAGACGTGGAATTGTTGGGTCAAAGCATATGTGTGGTTAAAATGGTGGATACCACCACAAAGAGGAGCTGATGTCCCTGTGACCACTGCAGCAGAGTACCCAGGCCTACCTGTTTGGCCACCTTCATCAACATAGTGAGGATGTGGGCGACATCTTAGCTCACTTTTGTGGTTCTGTAACAAGATACCAGAAGCTAGATACTTTATAAAGAAAATAAATGTGTTTGACTTACGATTCTGTCCTGCTGGAAGGTCCAGATAGTCTGTCGCTCTGTAACATGGTGGGTGAAGGGAGGAGCTGGCTACTGATAGAGGGACCAAGCATGATGGGTCAAGTTTCTTAACCAGCCACTTCCAAGGGAACTAGGTTAGATTTTTGAGAACTACGATAATCCCTTGTAAGGGTGGTGCCGCCATGTCTGATTTTCCTCCGTCTGGGCGTCACCTCTCACCTCCCACCTCCCAGTGTTGTCCACTGCAGGCCAAGTTCACAGGGACCATCTCAGAAGGAAGGGCTGGATCTCACTGTGATGCAAGTGGTCTTTACGCTGGCTGGGGTTAGCGGGCGACATCAGGGCTTCTCGTCCCTGCTCCCCGGGGCAGCGCCTCTGAGATGTGTCCTTGTGTTCCTCTGTCTCTGCAGAGCAAGCTGGTAAAGTACTTCAGCCGACAGTTGTCCTGTAAGAAGAAGGTGGCCCTGCAGGAACGCAATGCTGAACTGGATGGCTTCCCCCAGCTCCGCCACTGGTTCCGGATCGTGGATGTGCGCAAGGAAGTCCTGGAGGTGACTGTGCTGGCCCCTGCTCCTCTTCTTTGCTGTTTCCTAGATGGCAGGGTTTGGGATATGCCCACCACAGACTCTGGCACACAGTAGGCCTTCAGTATGTGTCGGATGAAGGCTCACAACATCTCAGATGTATCTCAGAAGAGCTGTTAAGGACAGGGTTCTAGAGTCAGGACTTTGTTCAGCTCTGCCACTTAAAGGAGTTACTCTAAGCTGCCACACGGACTGTGGTGCTAAGCCGCCACACAGACCAGTGCTCTTCATCGCCTTTTTGCTAAGTCTGATCGAGCAGCCATGGGCACACATAGCTCCTGAGCTCACGGAGCACTAGGACTGGAATTCATGCATGGGACTAAGGATCTGGATTTTTAATTGTTTTTAATGTAAACTACTGTGACCAGTGCTGTCCTACTGGATCTCAGGGTAATGGATAAGACCCATGTTCAGTCCTTTGAACTGACATACAAAAGGTGGGTGTGAAGGGGAGGTGGAGACAGGTAGATCCTTGGTGCTTACTCACCAGCTAGTGTAGCGCGCCCACACACACACACACACACACACACACACACATGCACACAGAGACACATATACATACACACACAGACACACACATAGACACATACACAGACACATAGAGAAACACACACAGAGACACACACCTACATACACATGCACACACATACACACAGAGAAACACACACACATACACACACAGACACACACACATAGACACATACACAGACACAGAGAAACACACACAGAGACACACGCATACACACACACATGCACACACATACACACAGAGAAACACACACAGAGACACACACACATACACACACAGACACACACACATAGACACATACACAGATACAGAGAAACACACACAGAGACACACGCATACACACACACATGCACACACATACACACAGAGAAACACACACAGAGACATACACATATACATACTCATGTATACACACATTCACACACACACACACACACACACACACAAACACACACTCCATCACTGTGTGAATCTCTGGACCCCTAGTTTCACTCCCAGGATGGCCAGAATGCCTGGGGCAGTGTGTTCTTATGATATCTTTGGAACAAATGAGAAAAGCAGGTCTTAGTTTTCTTTCCAATCAACTGGTGTGAGGAAAGCAAACTTGGGGGCCGGGGCTGATTGGCTTATGCTTCCAGGTCACATCCCATCACTGCCAGAAGTCGGGGAGGCAGGAAATGAAGCAGGCAGCCACACCCACTGTCAAGCAGAGATAGAATGAATGCATTTGAGACAGTGTTCAGCCCACTTTCTCCCCTTTTTATAGTCTGGGATCTTAAGCCTAGGGAGTGGTGCCACCCATAGTGATCAGGCTTCCCACCTTAATTAACACAACCCAGACCACGCCCCCCAGACTTTTCCACAGGCCAAACTGATCTAGACAATTCTTGACTGAGACACTATTCCTAGGTCACTCCAGATTGTGTCCAGTAGGCAAACTAAACACAATAGTACATTTTAACTACACAGCTGGGAGAACTTCTTAAAGGCTTTGGGGATAGATGTGTGTGTGTGTGTGTGTGTGTGTGTGTGTATGTGTTTGTGTGTATATGTGTGTGTATATGTGTGTATGTGTGTGTGTATGTGTGTGTATGTGTGTATATATGTGTGTGTGTGTTTGTGTGTATGTGTTTGTGTGTATATGTGTGTGTATGTGTGTGTATGTGTGTGTATATGTGTGTATGTGTGTATATATATGTGTGTGTGTATGTGTGTGTATGTGTGTGTATATGTGTGTGTGTATGTGTTTGTGTGTATATGTGTATATATGTGTGTGTGTATGTGTGTGTATATGTGTGTGTATGTGTGTGTATATGTGTGTGTATGTGTGTATATGTATGTGTATATGTGTGTGTATATGTGTGTGTATATGTGTGTGTATATGTGTGTGTGTATGTGTGTGTATATGTGTGTGTGTGTGTGTAGGGCAGGTAAGGCAGACATAAGTCTTCTAGAGAGGGGCTGAACAGTGTAGTCTTCAAATTATCTGTAGGGCAGACAGTTTTGTTTGATGAGATCTGATCCTCAAAATTTTATTTTGATCCAATGTCTTAAAATTTATATTCTGAAGACTCAAGAACTCTGGTTTTAAAACTACAAGTACTGATTATACAGAAGAGAATCCTTTTCTGATGTGATGTGATGAACCACAGTTGGCAGCCCCTTTGGTCCCCGAGGCTTCCCCCTTTGGAGTTCATAGTCTCCAGGCAAGGGATTCTGTTTGGAGGCTCCCTGTCTGCAGTTCATGTGCTTGTCCACCAGAGGGCGCGCTCATAAAGGAACTATGGAGACAGCTGTGAGACATGCCATTATCCTCTTGCTGTGTGACTTGGGCTAAGGGTTTAACTTCTCTGCTCTTTAGCATCCTGGTCTGCAGGTAATGATAACCATTTCTGCTGAGGATACAGTTCAGTGGTAGAGTCCTGACCCAGCATGTGTGAGTCTAATCCATTCCCCAATAAAGCACAAATATGCACCCAGACACTAGCACATACACACATGTACACGTATGCTCACACAGTGACATATGCCACGCACATTCACAATACACATGCATGCTTATCCACACATATCCATACATGCCTCTGGGCAGCCCTTCTCCACATTCACATGCACGCATACACTCACAAACTTACACAAACACTGACACATACATATACATATATACATATACATATACACACTCCCGCATACATGTACGGATGCATGTACATGTACACACACAGCTTTACTTTCACATGACCTCGTAGCATTATAAGGAAGTCTGTGTTGAGTACTGGGATTATTTTACTAAAACATGCAGTTTCCTTTGTTTGGCCCAGGTTGGTATGGCTTTCTTCACCTTTCAGCCACAAATGCATGAGCCTAAGCATTAGGATGATCTGACCACACACTCAGACACACACATACACACTCACACACACAGACACACACACACACACTCCCACACACAGAGATAGGCACACACACTCACACACACAGAGACACACACACACAGATACGCACACATGCACACACATACTCAGTGTATGAGTACACACACACACACATACACACATTCATACACACAGAGATATGCACACATGCACACACATACTCAGTGTATGAGTACACATACACACACACACACACACACACACACACATACTTTAGGGTAATCTGACCAAACACACACACACACTTCAGGGTAAGCTGACCACACACACACACACACAC
>NW_022196905.1:110870060-110872328 GCF_008632895.1 Mastomys coucha
TCTGACCAAACACACACACACACTTCAGGGTAAGCTGACCACACACACACACACACACACACACACACGTACACACACACACATGTATACTTTGAAATCATAGTGTTAAAATGTACAGTTGGGTCCTGCAGCACAGAGAAGGCTTTAGATTGTACATCTGTCCTATTGATCACCAACTGTCAATGCTGCAGTCTAAAGTCACCTGAAAAAAAGTTAGAATTGAATAATTTTCTTCATCAGCATAGCCTGTGGCCACATCTGAGAGAGATGTCTTGATGGTTAAATGATGCAGGAGAGCCCACTGTGGGTGGTGCCATCCCTAGACAGACAGGCCTGGGCTGTAGCCAGAGAATAGGCCGCACCCTCAGTGGAGGACTGAGGCCTGGAAGTGGAGTGAGCCTTCCCTCCCAAGCTGTTATAAGTCAAGTGTTTTGTCAGAGGATCTGGGATCAAACGAGAACAGTCTTGTTCTAAACATTCATCTCGCCTGCCCCCCTACCCTGGCGTTAGGAGTCCAGCTGAAGGTTTACCTAAACTGTGTTCCTACTTGTCTCTAGGTGACCCAGTTGCTACCTCCTGTCCCAGTCCTGACTTTGCAGTCACTATCTGGGTGTTGAATTTGCCCTGTAGCTTTTTTTGGGTGTGTGTGTGAAAAAATGGAATTTATGAAATTTATAGACTCTGCTTTCTGTGAATCTATATGTTATTGTAATACACAGTCATGGCCACAAGAGGGCAGAAGGAGCCCACTATATCGCCCGTGAATCACCACCCATAGATTAGCAAGCCTTATTAAATAATAATATACTGGGAGTGTGTAAAGTCCTCGGCTACATAGATGCTATGAATGAAGACTCTTATATGTATATGTAGAGACACTTGAAGATGAGCAAAAATCAAAGCTTGAACTTATTGGCAGTCAGGGTTGCAGGCTTATTTAAGACATTGTTTATAAGAAGGGGATTGTCTGCAGGGCAGGTACAGGGCCTCAGGTATAACACATTACAACCTGGGAATCCCAATTCTGTTCCCAGCTCCTTTGTTTAGAGAGGTCCTTTTCCCTGTTCTATACAATCCCTCAGCCTTACCACATAGCCTTAAGTTACTCAGTATTTTTCAAGATTCATTTTCAGCCTCAAGCTACCCATGGGTCTTCTTCTTAGAAGCCATTTATGACCCCCCGACCCTGTAAGCGCATCAGAAGGGAATCCAAGATCAGAGGCCAGCCAATGGGACTCGGATGTATGTCTAGCTAGCTTGTTCTGGGTCCTCCTCCCAGCCTCCGGCCAAATTCAGCAGAGCCATCTACTCCCAGAAGTATGAAACAGGTTCTGTCTCTCTCTGCTTTCGAAGCTGGACTGTGAGTGTGGACTGTTGATCATGTACTGAGCGATCACCTCCGCTCACTCAGCACTTCCATTTTATAAGTGAGAAGAACAAGGCCCAGAGAAGTGAAATGATTTGTCTAAGTGGCAAGTGGAAGACTCAACCTCAGATTCAGCCAAGTTTTTGCATAGCTGAGCATCTTTCACTGGGTACCAGCAGAGGGCGGTGTGGACGCTCCCTGCTGTTTCCCTATGCAGTTCTCCTGAGTGCCACAAGAGGGCGGTAGAGAGACACCACTCCATTCCTTCGGGCAGCGCACTTGGGTTCACGTCCAGCTGACTGCCTTTGTTCCCTCCTTTAGGAGATCTCCCCTGATCAGCTGAGCTTGGAGGACCTCCTAGAGATGACAGATGAGCAGGTGTGTGAGACTGTGGAGAAGTATGGAGCCAACCGGGAAGAGTGCGCCCGGCTCAACGCCTCACTCTCCTGTCTCAGGAATGTGCACAAATCAGGTGAGAAGTCCAAGCGGTCGGGACTGCTCCCAGCTAGTCGGCCACTTTCCTTCAAGCTTCCTGTGCAGGCCAGCAAGGAAGAGAATGGGCTATGGATACCAAAGCCAGTTTGGGGGCAGAGATGTCTGTGAGATGTGGAAGTGGGCCGGGCTTGAACTCAGCACTGCAGAGGATGGCTCAGTCCTGGGTAATTACTGTCCAGATGTAGGAATCTTGGATGTTCAAGGGAGGCTGGGATCTTTTCCCCTCAGACACTCAGAAGTGGCTTTGTGTGCTGAATTATTATTGTTATTATCCTGGTTATTTCTATGCACAAACACTATAACAGAAATCAGGTTGTAACTGCCCCAGGGACCTGAAGTTATTTTACTCCACTCTCTTGGTACAATCCTTCCACATCAATGAGTCTCTCTCTCTCTCTCTCTCTCTC
>NW_022196905.1:110872338-110899415 GCF_008632895.1 Mastomys coucha
TCTCTCTCTCTCTCTCTCTTTCTCTCTCTCCCCTCCCCCTTAGTACCCTTAATGGGTACTAAGTTAAATTCTGTAGACTTTGCTTTATTATTTTACGATCTAAACATGTCACCATTTTTTTTTCCTGACTCATTCCAATCACTTGCTCAAAACTGTGACACAGGGTTGGAGCTGTGGCTCAGTTAATTGGTAGAGTGTTTGCCTAGCACACACAAGACTCTGGGTTTGATCCCCAGCACCTCCTAAATGGGGTGTGGTGGTGCATGCCTATAACCCTGGCATTTGGGAGGTGGAAGCAAGAGGATCTGGAGTTCAAGGTCACCCTTGGCTACACAGAGTGTTTGAAGCCAAGGTGGGATTCGGGAGACCCTGTCTCAAGAGGAAAAGGAGGGAAACCCATTGTATTAGCGGATCATTAACTGTAGTTGGCTGAAGCTTTGGCTCCTGGGCGCTCTACAAACTGTTACAAATACCGGCACTGTTATTTCATTTATCACCACAAGGTGGCGCCGTCGACCACAGGTCTAGCCCAATCTGGTGGCTGTTACTTGTTCTTACTCTGGTTCGTCAGTATGCAACCCACAATTACGAGGTATGAAGTTGACTGTTAATAGGCCAGGAGGGTGGAGGACCCGGCAGTGAACCAGACAGAACAGGTTTCCAGCGTGCAGGCCTGACGACTTTGGCTCCATTTTAAGAACCCACGTTAAGAACAAGACAGTTGTAGTTGTTTAGGTTGGCCAATCGCAGGGCCAGGGAGGCATGATTGGCTGATACCGAGGCCTGCTGATCAGGAAGCCCTGCCCACCAGCCAGTTCCAGTTAGTTAGAGATGTAGTCTCAACACCCCCTCGCACCCTCCCCCCAAAAAGACCAAACCCACAAACAAGCAAACAAGGTGGATAGCACCAACATGATTGGCCAAGGTTCACTCTGGTCTCCACATGGACGTGCAAACACATGCATATGTATAACCCTCCATATTGCACCAAATCCCAGTGCAACCCCAGGAATAGCTTCCTGCCCAGGAATGTGTTTGCTTCTCCTTGTGGCTGGCTGTGTTCTAACCCCACTCCTCTATCCCAGCTCCTGCTCTGGCCACTTCCCCTGTCTCCCGTTTTCCTCTAGTCCTGAGAACTGCTGTCTTAAGAGGGTGCATCTGTAGGATGTCACAGGAGGAGATGTTCATGCCGATGGGCGGTGCTTTCTGGAACGTTCCCCCTGGATTGCGGTTTCCTTAGCTCTCTGAGGGCCAGAGGCCTCTCAACCAGATGTCTTCTTGTGCACGGTTTTGATCCAGCTGTGTAGAAACAGATCCGACTTACACTCCACTCCCCCCCCCCCCCCCCCCCCCCCCCCCCCCGCCCCCGCGCCCATGCATACACACATGCACACGTGTAGAATATGCATACACACATGCACACGTGTAGAATATGCTCTGGTACACAGCAGAGTTGAGTTTCCTGACAAGGGACCCAGCCTGGTGGGCGTGCTGTGGGGTTGTGTATTTCAGATTCATTCCTATTGTATTCTAGAATGTCACTGTTTGTATATGTGTGGTGCTAGTGACTGGATCCTGCCAGGCAGGTCACAGAGTCACAACCTCATTGTATTCTGTCCCCTATACCAAATGCTCACACATAACACTTAGGGGTTATGAGCTGTGGCCTGAAAAGATAACAGTCTATGGGCTGGAGGGACAGCTAAGGGGTCCAGTGTATTAACTGCTCTTGCAGAGGATCCTGGTTTGCTTCCCAGCACCCGCTCGGTGGCCCGCAACTGCCCATAATTCCAGCTCCAGGGTATCTGATGTTTTCTTCTGGCCTCTACAGATTCCTATACAGATACACATATGTATCATAAACTCAGAGAAAGAAGGGGGTGGGGCATGCGTGCACGTGCGCACACACACATTCCAAAATACACATTTTACACCATTAGTCCCAGCACTTGAGAGGGTGAAGCAGGTGGATCTCTTGAGTTTGAGGCCAGCCTGGTCTACATAGCAAGTTCAGAGTAGCCAGGGCTACCTTAGTGAGACCCCTGTCTCAAACCAACTAAACAACAAACCTTAATCTTAAAAAAAGAAAGACACTAGCGATATTGGTCATGCTGCTATAGATCCCTGCCACCTCAGGTCCTTCTGAAGTTCCCATGGCAACAGCGTGCTATTTCCCGCTTCTTGTGAGTCAGGACTTGGATTCGGTACGCCAGTGGCTATGGGTTGCTGTTCTGCCCGACTCTCTTGGAACACAGGGCCAAGGTTGGTGCTATTTCTCTTAGGAAATGTCCACTGGCTTGAGTCTCCCTACCACCAGCCTCCTCCTGTGGTCCCCGCAGACAGCTATGTGATGATGTCGTATTTTTTGCCTATCACTGGTGCCCCTCCCTCACAGGACTGTGCACCCTCTGTCTGTTATCTGCTCCCAGGGGGGACGTTAATATCTAGTACACAGTAAGAGTTTAATAAGTGATTTGAATATCCGCTTCCCCTTGCCTAGCCCATGACAACCCAGCAGGAACTTGAAGCATGTCTCTCTCCAGGGACTGAAGACACCTAAGGAGCTACCCCCCTGCTTGGACATGGGTCTCCCTTTCTTTTCAAGTCCTAACATGTATACTTTAGAATTACTTGTATGTTTGTGTATGTGCATGTATGGCACATGCACATCTGTGTGGATGTGGATATGTACAGAACTCAGAGGAAGGTGCAGGATGCACATCTCCACCTCTTCCCTTGAGGCAGGGTCTTTTGGAAGCTGGGATTCACTAGGCTGGAACCAGCAAGCCCCAGCCATGCATCTGTCTCTGCCCTCCTCAGGATTGAGGTTCTAGGCATGTGCCTGACGCCTAGTTTGTTACATGGGAGCCAGGATCTGAACTCCTGCCCTCCTAGTTCCCACGAGCAGTCTGCTGAGTCATCTCCGCTGCCCCTAAAATCTTGATGAGCCACCAATTCTTTAGCACCGCAGATGAAGTGTGGGCGTCCTGTCTCAGGCTTGCCCCCTCTGTCCAGAGCTCCCTGTCCCTCCCCATTCACATCCTCAGACCCAAAGCCCCCCACCCAGATGCCCTTTTGGACCCCACAGCCTGAGCTGACCCCTGACCTTTGACCCCTAGAACGTCCCGTACATCAGGGACTCTGAGGACATAGAGCCCACCCACCTCTCCTAATCTTTGGAGCTGGGCCTTTCTGTTGTATGCAGGCAGCTGCTGCCCTTGGCTCTTGGTCCCTCCCGGCACCCTGACCAGGTTGAATTAATTCTGCTTTGGAGAAAGTGCTTGGGAGAGCTGCGTGCTGTGCCTGCCGTACATCTCCACCAGGGAGCAGCATCGAGCAAGCCACCATGGCTCCTTCCTGTTTTTAACACTCGTTCCCTTAAAAAAAATTGTAACTACTTGCCTGAAGCTTCTAACCATCGCGGGTTTGGATGGTCTAAATTTTTTCCCTCCGCCTTCCCGTGTAGCTAAAAAGTCTAGTCTCAAACTAGAAAGCCTTCCCCACCAGACTCCTCCCTCCAGTGACTGCAAAGCCCCACAGGGAGCAACCTGGACCCTCTGCTCTGTCTCCTGCTGAGCTGGATCAGCCCAAGCCTGAAACTGAAGATCAATCACTCACTCATTCAACACAGAAGCCTCTTCAAGGCAGGCCAGTTTAACCCCACGGATCTGGGGTGGCCGGAGACCCCAGCATTTGATAACTCCCCGGATAGCGCTGGGTGCTGCCACATGCCCAGTGCTGCTGGCCCTGGGGATGTGCGTTGGGGAGTCAGCAAGGGAGAATTTTTTCTGTGTAGCTGCAGTGAGCACAGTACACAGCTCAGGATGGGGGCGTGGATGGAAGGAAGATTGGAGCAGGCCACGGGGTGGCAGGACCTTTGGGATTGGGGGGTAGTGGTGACTGTCACATGAACAGGGGACAAGGTGTGCCACCAGCTACTTCCCTGCTTTTTTCTAATTTCTAGTTCCTTTAGGTTTAAATTTTTTTTTATTTTTTATTTTTCATTTCTTTTTTCTTTTTTCTTTTTTTTTTTTTCAACAGGGTCTTAGCAGGTTCAGAAGCTAACCTGAACCTGCTGGGCCTCCAGGTTGGCAGCCATTCTCAGGGTTGGCAGCCATTCTCAGGGACCTGGGCTTGTGCAAAGACTTAAAATGAGTGACTCCTCCGGCAGTTGTGGTGACAAGCGGTCTTCTGTGGTGGGAGAGAGGATGGGGAAAACCCCAGGGCTGCTAAAGACTGGTTGGGTATGCAGGGGAGGGGTACTAAGTGGTTGGTGCCCGGAAGACAGAGGCCACTGCAAAGAGCTCACTCGAATGCTTGTCAGCCACATGACCTCAGACAGACATGGTGGGTGTAGCATAGGGAAGCTGCTCAGAGTAGGGGGGGGCGGCACTGCACATCCTTCACAGAGTTGGGGGACAGTGCAGAGAGAGGGTTAGAGCAAGGTGCTGCCCCCCCACCCCCAGGTTTTTCTTTGGTCCCCCCAGCCCCTCCTGAGTCTCAGAAGGTTGGTGGGGGGAGAGCTTGCATCAGGGAACAGGAAGCAGAGAGGCCCTGAAATAGACCAGCCTCAGATGCGCTATGGCTTCATACCAGTTGGGCTTTGAATGGAGCCCCCAGAAGCCTCCTGCAGCACAGCACCACCACCGTCTCCTTTGACTAGAACAAAGCCTGAAGAGTGGTCTTGATTGCTCCATTGTGAGACTTGCTTCTGACTTGGAGAAGGCTGGAAGAAGAACAGCTCCCCTTCCAAGAGAGGCCTACAGGGACCAGTGTGTGCCGGCAGGATGCCATGTCCCTCTTCCCAAGGCCTACTCTCAGGGTCCCTCCCGTGCACACAGGGCCCCTCAGGATACATGCTCACGGTGACAGAAGCCTGTCCCAGATGCCCTTCTGTTCCTGAGGTTCCCCTGCTCACCCTGTCACTACCCACAGTTCTGCCTCTGCTTTATCAGTGCTGGCACCAGGGTCACAAAGATAGGGAACCTCTGCCCCTGGGGACCCATGTTCCTGAGTTGTCTGGTAATGTGGCCCCCTGGGCTCCTCCATCAAGAGCAGTCTCAACTGGAGACTCTTTCTTCATTTCCACTGACCCACTGCCACAGTGGCTAGTGACTAACCTTTTGTCTCTGTATACTTCTAGAACTTTCCTTGCATCAAAGAGAGTTCCTGAGTGTGTGTGAACCTGTGTATATGTGTGTGTACATATGTATATGTATGTATGCATGCATGCAAAAGCAGAAGACAACCTCAAATGTCCTGTGTCATGTGCCACCCGTCTTATTTTGCCACAGGTTCTCTCTGACTGGGCTGGGATTTGCCAGTTTGGATTACCTGAGGTCACAGTGTGTGGTGAGGACCTGATGTTGGGAAGAATGGGGAGGGAACAAAGGGCCAGCACCTCAGGGTCACACTTTCCATTGCCTCAAGAGCAGGTGGCCTCCAGGGTGTGATGGGGACCACTTTACCCTGGACAACACGAACCCAGAATAGTGCAGGGTTCTAGAACCTTGCTCCCACCAGCATCCAGGTGGGAGATTGTTGATCCAGAGCTGGGAGATTGCCCCAGGGGCATTAACTGAGGGAGCTCACGTGAGAATCACCACAGGAAGCTCGGCTTTCAGAGCTGACGGGAAACTACGGAAGAAGCTTCCGGAAGGGCGTGGTCTCCATCCGGGTCAACACACTTCAGAATCAAAGGTGGGAGGAGCTTGCTTTACACGAGTCAGGTCAGCACTCTGTTGGCTGGGGCACCTTCAGTGCTTGCTGCCATCTCAGCTGCAGGATTGGGGTGTAAACGTGTTGGTTAAGGTCAAAGAGTTTACCCCTCTTTACCTCCCAGCCACCAACCGATTCTCAGCACACCCCAGGCTCTGGTTATCTTTCTGGATTTTTTTTTTCAAGTTTGCCTCCTTGTCTCCCACCTCCTCCCTCATACGAATGAGAACACAGGTCACAAGCTTGGGTCTTGGGGACAGTATGTTTCCTTCCAGGCTGTCTTTGTATCTGGGGGTCAGGATCATACTGTTGTCCTGCCCAGCCCAGGCCTTCTCTGCCATCCACACTTGGCCGCCTCCACCTCCTGTCGTCATATATTGCTTTGAAGACTCGGGACCAGAGGCTTCATGGGAAGTGCCTTGTGGGAACAAGGTGCCTGCTAGCTGTGGCTGGTACCAACATTTATGTCCCTGGCACCTGGAAGATAATGGTATGAGAGAAGGTTCACAATTGACAGTAACCTTGTGCCACGTGGTTGATGGGGAAGGTCTTTGAGGATCGTGAGTTAGCACCAAGCAGTGGCTTACATCTCAGAAAGAGCCGGAGTTCCAGGCTCCTGACCCCATTACCTAATGTCTTCAGTAGCTCATTACAACCCCCTTCAGCTTTCTCCTTGAGCTGGGTGTGCCCCAGGACCTTTGCATGGGCCGTTCTGCTTGGAATAGGTTCCTCTGGTCTTCCCCTGGCTGGCTCCTTACCATTTTGATCTCAGCTCAAAGTCTCCTTTGACAGAGCCTTGCATCTGTCTCAGACAGTGTCTGCCTTGCTACCCGGTAGTGTTTTTGTTTGAGATGGGTCAGTTCCCAGTTGGACCATCAACCATAGCACTGACTCCCAGAGTCCTCTCTACAACCACGTAGAGTCCAGTGGAGGTTTCATTTCCCTGTAAAGAAATGAGGCATAGAGACGCTTATTCTTTGCTTCGAGTCACACAGCAGCTAAAAGTGTTGTTTGAACTCAAGTCTGTCTAACTTCAGAGTCAAGGTTCTTAGATAGCAGAGCAATAGCAATGACTTTCCCTTAACTTTGGCTAATCCCTGTGTCCTCATTTGCCCAGGGTGAGAACCAGCCCTTTGTGGGTTCAGGGGTAGAATAACTTACTTAGACAAGAGGAAGCCGCTACCATGCCAACAGTGCCTGCTGGCAAGACCACCAGCCTCGAGAAACACCCTCAAGTGGGAGGCCAGACCCAGCTTTCACGACACAGGGAGAAAACTTCTCTGTGGGTGGGCAGGCGAGCATTTCCCTTGGCCAGCCTCTGTCCCTCCAGGCTGTGGTCTGAGAGAGGGTGGGGCCTGACTAGAGAACAAGAAGATGAGCTGGGGGCGTGGCTTGATGGCAGAGTGCTTCTAGGGGCGTGCATAGGACCCTGGGTGCTGTCCCCAGCTCTGCAAAGATAAGTAACTTAGGCAATAAATCATAGCAAACCTGCATGGCAGGGAGCATGGGGAAGGTAGCATTACTTTGGAATGTACTATTTTTGCCATGGTGTAGCTTGCTCCGGTTCCTCACAAAGTCCTGTCACAGGCAGCCTGGAACTTGTTTCCCAGTTTACAGCCAGTTACAGTCATGGACAGAGAGAATTGCCCAGGTTGTTCAGGAAGAAAAGATTAAAACAATCCCAACAAGGTATGATGTCAAATTTGCATATCATTAATATTTAAAACATCGCCACTAAGAAAAATGTCTGAAGGAGGACCTAGCTAGTCCCTCCTGCTCATCTTGATTGTCCTGGGCAACACCCAAGAGGCCCTGTGGCTTCAACAGAGGTTTGAAGAGAAAGCATCCTCCTCCGTTTGGTTTGTGAACATGGTCTGTACTTGTGGTACGCTCTTCCCAGCACAGCTTTCAGTGGCTCACTCCTGGAGTAAGCCCCCTATTCCTATCCCTCCCTGGCAGGTGTTCCCTGAAGGCAACTTTACCCCACAGTGTGTTGGCAACTTGACAGTTGACATTCCAGGATGTAGCAGCTTAAAAGCCCCCTGGATCGCACCTGCGGCAGGCCTCAGAGCTGCTATTTTGTATCTATTTGCTATATAAATCTTCCACTTCAGACAGTAATTCTGGACACTAGGCCCATCCGACAGAAACAAAGCAAACAGTAACAATGTTGCAAATGTGCACGTGCTGTGCTCTTCCAAGCTGACCTTGAAAGTAATGTTACTCAGTTGTATCCTGCTTTAAATTCTCTTTTTATATAAGAACCAAGAAGCAGGGAGGTGGCCCACCAGGGAGGTGGCCCGCAGGTCACTCAGCGAGACAGTGCTTGTTCTAGGATGTGCGCCCCTTTAAATACAAACTGTTTAAGTAGGAACAAAAGTATTGAATGATCTAAGAAGCCAGGGAACTCATTTGATTCCACCATGGAGCCTCCCATCTGGGGGGCAGAGGCAGGTACGAGGTAGTTGCATGTTTTTCTTGGGAAAGAAGAGAGGAAACGTCTTTTCTTGGTGAGTGTTGGTGGTGGGACAAGGGACAAGCGAGTGAGGGTGTCCTCCCCGCTGGCCTATAGCCTACTATTTGCCTTTTAAAATAAACTTTTATTAGCACGTTGCCATATATTTGTTTGTACGTTGACTAAGGCTAGCTTTTTGTTTTGAGACAGGGCCTCAGGCTATCCTTTGACTCCTAATGGTCCTGCCTCAGCATTCCGGGTGCTGGGACCACAGGCATGCATCAACAGGTCTGGCTACTAAGTTTTTACCATTAACACCAGAAGTGTATAGTGTGGCAGAGACTGTGTACCCCACAAAGCCTGAAATATTTACTATCTTTAGAGGAAACATTTGTTAACCTTAAAAAAGATGTGAGAAAAAAAAGTGTTAAATAAAACACACAGGACTCTAAAGTGGGAGGGGTTCTGGTGTGATATGGAGAAGGACTTCCTTTAGGGGATGAGCCTAGGGAGCTGTTGATGAGAGTACCGTGGGCTGTGGTGCCCAGACTGTTAGACACGTGGTGTGGTGCATCATGTGGAGCTGGCATTCACAGGGAACTTCAAGATAAATGCTCAAGGGAGGCAGAAATAAGGAACTTGCCCAGAGAACTTTCTAACTTGCCCTTGGTAACACAGCTAATACCAAATAGAGGGCCATGTAAATCTCATCCTGTCTTACTTAGGGTTACTATTGCTGTGATGAAACACCAGGACTAAAAGCAACTTGGGGAGGAAAGGGTTTATTTGGCTAACACTTCACATGCTGTTCATCACCACAGGAAGTCAGAGCAGGAACTCAAGCAGGGCAGGAACCTGGAGGCAGGAGCTGATGCAGAGGTCATGGAGGGGTGCTGCTTACTGGCTTGCTCCCATTGGCTTGTTCAGCCTGCTTTCTTATGGAACTCAGAACCACCAGCCCAGGGATGGCCCCACCCTCAGTGGGCGGGGCCCTCCGCCTTTGAACACTGATTAAGAAAATACGCTACAGGCTTGTCCACAGCCCAATCTTATGGAGGCATTTTCTCAACCCAAGTTTCGTCTTCTCAGACGAATCTTGCTTGTATTAAAGTTGACATAAAACCAGCCAACACACACGCCAAGCAGATGCTCCCACAAAGTAGTGGTCTGTGACCCTCAAAACAGAGTTCTCTAGCCGTGGATGCCAAGTGGACAGAACTTTCTGAATGCCATTCCCACTGGGGAGCCCCTTGTTCCCTTTGGGCAAGTGTAGGCTGCATCCCAAAGGAATTTTGGAATATGGGGCCACCTAATATCCCCAAAGGAAGCCTAGACCTACCCTTTCCTCCCAGCCTCAGAGAGAATTTGTTGGGGTAGGTTGGCACATCAAATGGGAGATGACCTCCTACCCCTACTCCAGCCCTGCCTGAACCTTTTCTTTCTTTCTTTCTTTCTTTCTTTCTTTTTTTTTTTTTTGAGTGTTTGTTTTCTCCAGCTCTGTCAGTTACTTTGTGGAGACGAGATCGGGGCTTGGTTTGCTTTATAACTGATTCCAGGCTGCTCTGTGAAGTAGCTGATAGACTGTCAGGTGTTGCCTGTCAAGTAGTACCTTCCAGGGACGTTGTGCCTACATCAGCGAGGTCAGCCACAGAACTGAGTGGCGGGCTTATATGTTTGCTTTGTCTATTTGACTCTGGCAGGTTCAAATGCACCGAGGTGCGCTTGTTGGTGGTGCAATGCCACGTGTGACAGCCAGGAGGCGCTGTCTAACAATCTTCCTTTGGTCTGAATCCGGACACCCTGGAAGAGGTGTATCAGCCTGTGCAAACTGGAACCGGAGTTAAATATTCAGAAATCGGAGGGAACTGAGTCCTGGGGTTGGGGGAAGGTTGGATTCAGACACAGCAGGAAACTATTGTGGATGGAATTCACAGACTGACCATCCTGGTTATGCTGACACCCAAGAGTGGGTTCTGCAATTTGGTCTCTTTCTGGTTGGCCCTGGTATGTGGATGTCTGAGCAGGTTCACAACTTCTGTCTGCTGTGGTCTGCTCAGAAGGGACCTCACTGTCACTCACCCCCTCTCAGTATCCTGTTAACCAGGCTCCCATGACGGTTTCCCTGCTCTATCCTCAAGACCAATTAAGCTCTGAAAAGGAAGTGCCCTCTTCCAGGTACCAACTGATAATGGCGAGTTGAATCAGGCCAGGAGGAATCTGGGCTCCTTTTTTTTTTTTTTTTAAATAGGACATCGGGGTAGCTCCAGCTGTGGAGATGCCCTCCCAGAGCCAGTCAGTAGAGCTATTCGAGAGAGAAGGGACAAGCCTTGGCTTTAGAGCTGATCTGCACCTCAGCCTTTAACATGGGGCCTGGCATGCAGATTGAATCAAAAACCAAAATAAGCAAAAGGGAACAGATGTAAGAGCGGGCGATGAATGCACGGGCACCACAGGCCAGTTTGGCAGAGGCAGGGGCCTGGCACCTTCTTTCACCTGCCCTGGCCAGTCTGTGGCTCCATTGGGTGTATGAGGGAGGCTTGTTCCTACTCTCCCTACTAGCTATAGACTCACTCTGGGAGGGCCTGTCTACAGCTGGAGCTGGCCTCAAATCCCACTCTCTGGTCTTTCTGGCTCTTTTCAGCTCTTTCCAATGTCCTATTAAAAAAAGGAGCATCTGCCTGGGATGTATAGACCTGGCCTCTCCTGTTGGCCCAGCCATTTCTAGAGCACATGGAGGGGGCTCCATCTTTGCAAGGGGTCTCTGTCTTGGCAGCAAGTATAATCCCCTATAGGCTCTTGGTCCTTTGAGCTGTAAATCACAGAGCTGAAGGAAGCGGGCTGATCACAATTCCTCCCCTGTGCCTTGTCACCCCAGAGCTGTGTCTGCACAACTTATCTGTAGTGAGTTTCTATATGTAAGAACACTGCAGCTGTCTTCAGACACACCAGAAGAGGGTGTCAGATCTCATTACAGATGGTTGTGAGCCACCATGTGGGTGCTGGGATTTGAACTCAGGACCTTCAGAAGAGCAGTCAGTGCTCTTATCCACTGAGCCATCTCACCAGCTCCTGTAGTGGATTTCTAGAAAACCGTTTCATCCAGGGCTGAACTATCCTGGGAACTTGGTGGAGAGCAGAAGCCCTTAAACTTACGGAAGCCACTTCCCCCTGGATGGAGGGAGCACACTTGAGCCCCTGTAGTGTATTAGAGCAGAAGAAAACTGCCAGAGTCGTAGTTGACCTTCTTGTAACATAGCTGTGAGGTCTCCCACGGTCTGTCATAGAGACTGTGTTTATGTCCCCAGAGGAAATGTGTTTCCAGCCTAGAAGACTTGCAGGCTGGGGACTGTCAACTCATAAGAGGGTCCTTCCTTAATTCAAATTGTTCTGGAGACAGGTGGGGTGTCAGGACTCAGGATCAGGGTCACCGGCTGGGAGATGTAGGGCGGGAAGCATTTCTAGTGTTTCTGAATAGCTGAGGAGCTGCCTCAGTCACAGTGTCTCTCATTGCTGTTAACCTCAGGGGGCCCGGGTAACTGTGAGGGTGCTAGGTTATGCACATGTATGGCTTCCACCCATGTGGTGTCGACAGGGCCTGTGCCTCTCCACCTTAGTCCTGTCAATCAAAGCAGGCCTGAGCACTCAGGGATGAACTGCAGGCCCAGCAGGCTGGGGAGTTCTGGGTTCCATCCTCAATACCAGGAAGTGAATGAGTGAGCAAGCAAACAAACACATCCCAGCCTCAGTAGCACTTCTTGGGGGAAGATTGCTGTGGTGGGGACCATGGACCGACTTCTCCTAAGAGCTGTGGGATGATGCCAGCGACCAGGGAGATGACAGCTGAAGTACTCTGAAGCCAGATGAAAGCCAGGAGATTCTGTGGAGCTGATGCTCTCTGTCGAAGGCATAGGAAGCTGTAATTGAGTTGGTGTGAAGGCTCAAGAGGGCTAGAGTCTGGCTTTCCTGGGGGCACACACACACACACAAACACATGCAGACTTAGACACAGACAATCAACATGCACACACACACTATCTATCAGATTTAAAGGAAAACAGCCCCTGATAGCCCAGGAAGGGAGCCAGAGATGGGGCCAGGGTGGTGAGGACCTGTCCAGGCTACCGGCCACCCTGGGATTGTTGTCTTGTGATGCTCCAGGAGACAGCATGGGTCTCTTGACACCCTCCCAATGCCTCTGCTGGGAATAACCATGTCAAGTCTTGGAGCAGGGCTTCTGACTCTCGCTTTGAACTTGCTTTTCACTCACATGGAGGCTGGGTCATCTCTTTACACTTTCTTTTGCTGCTTTGATCCTCAGAAAATGAATTTTTTTGGGCCACAGGTCCTCCCCACTTGGCTCAGCACAGTGTGTTAAAGTAGCGAACATCAACACAGTTATCATTAGTATAATGAACAGTAACAAACTGTACATTTATCAGTACCACCATTGGTCTCTCTGAAGACTGGATGTGCTCATATGCACACACACAGACTTAGCCCAGGGACTGGGGGTACCCAGAACAGGGATCCTCCCAGATCCTGTGAATTTTCAGGATCCCGAGGGGGGGGTGGCGCCTGTTCAGGCTTCCTTCCTGCTTCCTGCTTCCCAGTTTCTTTTCATTCATGCGCCAGATGCCAAGTTACGAATCTGCTCAACATTCTTTTTCCTGAATAGCGTCACAGTTCAGAAATATTTTTAAAACCTTCTTGGACCATTTTGGGCTGTAAAAGCCTGCAGTCTGAGAGGTGTCTCAGTGGTTAAGAGCACTGGCTTCTTTAGTTGGGAACCAGGGTTCAGTTCCCAGTACCCATATGGTGGCTCACAACTTCCTATAACTCCACTTTTGGGGGGATCTGACACCCTCTTCTGGCCTCAGCAGTTACTGCACACACACACACACACAAGGTGCACATACACTATTCAGGAAAACATTAAATGAAAATAAATCTTTAAAAAGCCCATAGATGTTTCAAGGTGGAAGTTAGTGAGATCCCTGCTGGGAGAAAGTGGGGTTCAGGTGTCCATGTTGTCTTAGAGAGTGGTGTAAGTTCCTAGGGAGTCACAGCTCCTCCCATTGCCCTTTGACCTTTGTGCCAAAGAGTTATGGGAAAAAGAGGAAGTAATCTTAGGTCCAGGGCTTATGCAGTGTATCCTAAAGGTATGTCTGGATGTGGTAGTTCTAAGTCCAGACTTTTTTCATTTCTCCAGACTTTTTCCCTTTATTTCTTCCTCCTTTCTTTCTTTCCTTCCTTCCTTCTTTCTTTCTTTCTTTCTTTCTTTCTTTCTTTCTTTCTTTCTTTCTTTCTTTCTTTCTTTCCTTCTCTCTCTCTCTCTCTTTCTCTCTCTCTCTTTCTCTCTCTTTCTTTCTTTCTTTCTTTCTTTCTTTCTTTCTTTCTTTTTTAGCTAAGATATAGTGGCTTGTAGGGCCCTGAAACAGTTGAGATGGTGTGTGTGTGTGTGTGTGTGTGTGTTCGTGCGCACGTATGTGATACCCTTCTGAGGAAAGACTTGGGGTCCCCAGGTCTTTTCTGAATGTCTCCAGGGCCGATGAATGTGGAAATCATATGAAATGTGCTCATCTTGCATGACTTTCTTCACGAATGTCTGCCTTGCCCTGATGAGCAGTGGGAAGCAGGTTTGTGTTCGCAATGGGCTCAGCACGCTGTGTGCAAAGGCTCCTCTGTGGAGGACCCCAGAGCCACACCTTATCAGGCAGATCTTGTGCTGTACACTGAATGAGAAGAGTCAAGCTCAGAGAGATGAGTGGCTGAGGCTGCACATGGGACACTCATGAAGTCAGTGTTGCCTGAAGGAGCTCGGTCCGTGGCTTCATCTCGGAGAGAGAAAGCTTGGCCAAGGTCGCCCAACATGGTTTAGTCAGATTTGTGTGAAATCTCAGGAGCTTCAAGAGCACAGGCTGAATTCAGAGTGGGTGCACATCCTGAGTGAAAGTGATGACTGTTTCAAGGACAGAGTGCCAGTCATGTCCAGGAAGTGCTAGCAGATGGTTGGATGTCTTAGCAGGAGATGGGAGCAGGGGCATGTTGATGAGGAGGAAGGAGAAGAGGTAGGGTAGAGGAACAACTCTTTGGAGTGTAAAGGGGCGCCCTGTTCTCTGGGATATTCTGCAGGGCCAGCCCTGCCCCTGGCTAGCTCTGCAAGATAGATGCTGGCCCACCCTCTGAGAGTCTACTGGGAGTCTTGTCAGTGGGCTGCATTGTACCAGAGATGTGGGCATCATCTCTGCACACAAAAGCTAGTCAGAGGCTGGTGAGATGGCTCATCAGAGCAAGGTGCTTTTTTGTTGACAAGCTAGATGCCTTGAGACTCAGATAGAAGAAGAAGACCATCCCTGCAGGTTGTCCTCTGACCTCTATATGTGCACACATGTGAACACACACATAAATAAAATAAACACCCCCCCTCCACATCTGTGGCCATTAACACTTTAGCTGACTCTCCTGTTGGGCAGTCATGGCACCAACTTGATAGGGGGAGTAGAAACCCTTCCTTGTCTTTGTTGGTGCATCCTTGAAAACAGAGGCGGGCTTGCTGACTGTTGACGTGCAGGTAGCCAAGATGGTGTGGCCTTAGCATGCGGCTCATGCACACCCTCAGTGTGAACCAGCACTGATCGTGTACCTACTGTGTTCCAGGGACTCCACAGGGTGATTGCTCTGTGGCCTTTGGCCTCTCCGGGTTGGCACTGCGTGGCCTGGAGATACTGTTAAACCAGAGAATCAAGAGAAGAAAAGACCAAATCCCCACAATTGTCTATTTTAAGCAAGCTTTGGGGGTGCATCTGGGACTGGGCAGCCTGGTCTCGCCTTAAGTGGGGATTTGGGAGAGAAGCGGCTGCTGACTTCTTGAAGCCCTTTTTATAGGAGGGATAAGGCGTTCACAGGGGCGGGAAAGTCGGCTTGATACATTGTTACAAAGATACAATGAAAAGGATGGAGCAGGGTAAGGATGTTATACATCAAGTCACAAGTTTCCCATAGGCTGAAAAACATGTTTTGCAGTTTACATTGGATCCGAGAAACCTTAACTTGGAAGGACTTAACATAGGACAAACAGGAATTTATTAATGGTCCTAAGTACACACAGAACCTTAACCTGCAAAGTATATTGTTCTTGGTTTGGTCTCTCAGTACCTCCACCGCTGGGGTTGTTTGGGGAATGAAATGAGATCAGATAGAGCCAAGCAGTACCTTATTGCTACCAAGGCAGGAACTACACATGCTGTGTAGTGTTCTCACCTACATGGTCTTAATCTATCCCTAGTCCTTCCAGCATATTCTTCCAACCCTTGTTTACTTTTCCCAGCTACCTTACTGGTGTATTAAGGACATTTTAAGATGTATTTATTTATTTTATGTATGTGAGTACACTATTGCTGTCTTCAGACACACCAGAAGAGGACACCAGATTCCATTACAGATGGTTGTGAGGTACCATGTGGTTGCTGGGAATTGAACTCAGGACCTCTGGAAGAGCAGTCAGTGCTCTTAACTGCTGAACCATCTCTCCAGTCCTAAGGACATTTAAAAGAGAGTATTATATTAATTTGGGGTGTGTGTGTGTGTGTGTGTGTGTGTGTGTGTGTGAGAGAGAGAGAGAGAGAGAGAGAGAGAGAGAGAGCGAGCCAGCATGCCCCTTTGGTAAGAGGACAACTTGAAGGGATGATTCTCTCCTACATGAAGAGTCCAAGGATCAAACTCAGGTCTCCAGGCTTGTTTGTAAGCACCTTCACCTGCTGAGACATCTTTCAAACCCAAGCCTGGTGTTCTTGCCCCCAACTTCTGGATGAGGAATGACAGCGAGGCCCACAAAAGAGCAGAGAAGAACAGGCCCTGGCTGTCCCTTCCTCCTTCTAGTGAGAGACTGGCCAGATGGCACATTTGTCATCGTGGAACAGGCAAGGCATGAATCTCTTGAAGTAAAGAGGCTATGCAAGGCTATTTGGGAGAGCATGAGCTAAGAAGTGAGCTCTCAGGAGGCAGTTTAGAAAGAAGCCAGGCTTTCTCTGCCAGTGTGTTTATTGGTGGAGGGTAAGAGAGAAAGGAGCCCCTACCCTTGTGGGTGGATGTGAGCAAGTGTGGCAGTGAGTGTATGATAAGGATGCTGGAGAGCTGCTTGCTCTGGGGTGGGGGCTAGTTTTCATTTCTCCACTCTGCCACTTCTCCAGGAAACAGGGTCTTGCAGGAAGTCAGATTTGGGAACATGTCACATCTCCTTTCTCTCCTAGTCAAGAAATCTATTTATTTAATTACATTTCCGCTAGGTTCGGCTCCCCTCCCACCCCCTGCCCTACAGCTAATTTTTGCTTCTGTTTTCTTTCTTTCTCTAGACATTGGTTAGGCCAGAACACATCAACAGAAGTGACAGCATCAGTAATAGGAATAATAGAAATGGTAATGCCCAAACAGTGCCCTGTCTTCTGGAATCTTCCGTTGGTGGCTGAAGTCACCTTGTCTCCTTAGATGAATCTGCTACTCACTCTTGGGTTAAATTTTGTTCTGCCCATGGCTGCTTTAAGGGCCAGGTCCCCCCCTCTTCCCCCACATCCCCCTACTCTCCCCCCTCATCTATGTCTACAGGAAATTAAAGGGTGTTTTGCTGATGATGAGATTGTCTGCTTCATGTCACATGTACTGAATAGTCTAATTCAGGGTTCAGGAAGCTATACCAAGTCCGGCCCACCATTTGCCTTTTAAATAAAGTTTTATGAAGACATAGCCACACCCACTTATTTACATATTGTTTACCTCTGCTTTCTGCTATAATGGTAAGACTCAGTGGTTACAACAAATATATTCTATCCTGTCCTTTACAGAAGAGTTTCAGAGCTCTCTTCTCCCCCCTTGACTGTGTATCTCTATGGTTTCCTGACTGATTCTGACATGAATGTTTGTGAATTCAGTGGATTCAGTTGCTTTTGTGTTCGTGGATCATTCATTATACTAAGCCTGTGTTAGATCCAAGGGGTGTAGTAGGGATGAGCGGGGATGCTCCTTATCTTTGGGGATGATTGTGACACAGTAAGAAACAGAGGAAGTGTCAGCTGCAGAGGTGACCAGCTTGATGAAACAGGAACATTTGGGGGGCTGAGTGCAGGAGGAAATAGGGGGAATCGTAAAGCAGAGGACATTGAAGATGGATATGAAGACAATGCTACCCAGGCTGTGGAATCCTGACCTCCTAGTGCAGGAGAAGCTGTTAGCGAGCTGTGGGGATGTGGCAAAGTGAGACCACCCCAAGGAGATGGGACAAACCTGGACAAGGGTTTGGGGGAGGAAAAGACGGGGCGAGGTTAGTGGGGAAGGGGAGAGATGGGGTCGGGGGTGGAGTCTAAGGAGGACAATGACAACTTCTGTGTCTTCATTTTCAATGGTGACTGATTCCAAGCAGAAGCAGAGTATGTTTGACTTGGTTCATCAGTCCTAAGGGGAAGCCAAGGTTACCCTGTTTACAGGTGGTGTTAGAGCAGGCTAGGTTCCTCAGGTCCTACCTAGGCCAGTGGTTCTCACCTTTCCTATCACTGTGACCCTTTAACACAGTTCCTCATGGGGTGGTGACCCACAGCCATAAAATCATTTCATTACTAGTTCATAACTGTAATGTTGCTACTGTTATGAATCTTAATGTAAATATCTGATATGCAGGATGTCTGATATGTGACCCTTGTGAAAGGTCATTCAACCTCTAAAGGGGTCGTGACCTACAGGTTGAGGACTGCTGACCTGGAGACTGACTTTGTGCTTTTAGAAGTGACCATGGAAATGTCACCTCTCCCACACATAGTTTCTGTTCTGCAGTGGGATGCTGAGGACATTTTGGTAGAAGGACAGAGAAAGAATCTGGTGTTTTCTGCAAGGACTTGACACGTTCCATAGGGGGCAGTTAGGAGCTTTGGATTCTGGGTGTCCTTTGGAAACTTGTGGTCAGAGCTGAGACATCTTGGGGTTAGCACACCGAGATCAGCTGGAGGACACCCAGGTTAACCCAACTACAGGATGGAAGGTACTGTTCGTGTCTTGACTTTGAGGAAGCCCAGAGCCCTTACTCCTTCATCCACGGAGTAGGAAGAAGGCCGACACCTGCACTTTGGGACTGTCACAGGAATTCAGAGAGGGAATAGACAGACTTAGAGGCGCTGTAGTAAGCAGGTAGTTAATCGGCTTAACGATGGAACTGCTGTCCAGGCTGCCCTCTCCCCAAGGATGCCGAGGGGCTTTGCGTAAAGACCAACGTGGTTTCTCACCCGCCCGCAAGCCTTCTGGTGGAGTGCGAGGCTGCTGTGTAACAGCAGGAGGCAAGCGAACTCGGCTGCGGTTCCCATTTTCTCTGACTGTACGTTGAGCTGGAGAGCTAGGAAGCAGGGTGTTGTCCAAGGAAGAGTTTGCGAGAGATGCTGTTCTGTGCCAGGCCCTGCACACTGTTGCTTGTTGAGGATGCACACAGTCCACACTCATGGGATCAAGATGGTGATAATCAGAGTCCCTGATTGTCTGCCTCTCACTATTGCTCTATCAAGTGTGGATAACATGCTTCAGCTGTGACCACAGAGCTGAGGCATTAAGTCTAATGTAGGAGCTACAGAAGACCATGGAAATGGTTGTTTTGTTACCAGCTGGGTCATCTTGGCAGAGTTACTTAACCTCTCTGGGCCTTTGGCCCCTCTTTTACAAAAGGACAGTTCTTCAAGTCACTCATAGGGTCTTTGAATGTAATATGTAGGCAAAGGTGACCCTAACTTCTGATCCTCTGGTGTCCACCTCCCAATTGCTGGAATTACCGCATGAGCCCCCACACCTGATTTGTGCAGTTCTGGGGATTAAAGTCATGGCCTCACGCCTGCTAGACAAACACTCTACCCGTGGAACTGCTTCTTAAACCCCACAGAAGTTTTGTTTGATTGTTGTTTATTTTCTGTTCCGTCCTTGTTTGTTACTTTTTTTGAGAGTCTCATGAAGCCCAAACAATGTGTGTATGCACAAGTGGGTGTGCATGCACATACAAGTGTATGCACAAAGATGTGCATAACTGTGTGGCAAGTGTGTGCACAAACACATGCACATGCACACACAAGTGTGCACAAGCGGATGCATAAGCGTTCGCACATGCCCATGGAGACCAGATACTTATGTTAGGTGTCTTCTTCAGTCACTCTCCCTCCTTATATGGACGCAGAGCTTCAATCTGAACCCAGAGCCAACTGGTTTGTCTTGTCCAGCTAT
This sequence comes from Mastomys coucha, assembly GCF_008632895.1. NCBI lineage: Eukaryota > Metazoa > Chordata > Mammalia > Rodentia > Muridae > Mastomys > Mastomys coucha. The sequence goes on from NW_022196905.1 coordinate 110,891,753, forward strand.
CTGGCTTGCTCTGGGTATCTCCTGTCTTCGTCTCCCCAGAGCTGAGCTTATGGCTGGGCCGCTCTGCTCCCACAATATTTACACATGTGTTAGGGATCCAAACTCTGGTCCTCATGCGTGTGTGTAAACGCTGTCCCTGCTGAGCTATCTCTCTAGACCCATTCACTGGTCTCTGACAAGGTAGTGAACAAGGCAGGGGCAACTAGGAAGCTATGTGTTCAAGGACGCGTTAGACAGAAGCAGCCAGCCAGCCTCACTCAGCTCTGCTTGGTGCTCGGTACCTTGGTGGATGGTCCAACCTGCTTCCTGAGATGATGTCACATGGCTGTCATTGTGTTCATGTAATGGACAAGAAACTAGAGGCAAGGATCTGAATTGCCATGACCGCTAGTCAGTATCAGGGCTAGGTGGCCTGGACTCTAGTGCTTGAACCTGTAACCCTGACCTCTCTTGATATAGACAGTGATACTGGTGAGACCCAGACTCTAGGTGCATGTGCAGAGATGACCCCAGCTTACAAAGAGGATATATCAGCGGTGGCCCAGTGCATGTGCCGAAGGGACCCTGTGCCTGCAATAGTCTGGGGCAGCTTCTTCAGTCCTAAGACCTCTGAGCTTGCCAACAGGCTCCTGTTAATCTTTTAAAAGTTCAACTCTGTGCCCCCACCCCATCTTTTTTTTTTTCAATGGCTTGTTTAATAGGAGGAGAGTCTGGGGTCCCTAAGATCAGCTTCGCAAAAGGCAGTGAGTCCTGGGAAGATGGAACCCTGGGCTTCGGGCTCCATCTTGTGTGACCATGTGTGTGTTTTGAACAAGCCCTTGCTAAATGCTAATATGCCTCTGTCAGTCTTCGCTTCTTGGAAGTCACTCCATGGACTTTTCATCTCTGTCACTTGTCATTTTCTGAATATTTAGAAAGCCAGGGGCTTGATCTCTTCCCTAAGAAGTGGTATAGGTTAGAAGTGGGCTTGTGTAGGTTAGAAGTAGGCTTGTGTAGGTTAGAAGTGGGCTTTTGTGTGTTAGATATAGGCTTGTCTAGGTTAGATGTGGGCTTGTCTAGGTTAGATGTGGGCCTGTGTATGTTAGATGTGGGCTTATGTATGTAGATTAGATGTGGGCTTGTGTATGTTAGATGTGGGCTTATGTATGTAGATTAGATGTGGGCTTGTGTAGGTTAGAAGTGGGCTTATGTAGGTTTGTGTAGGTTAGATGTAGGCTTATGTAGGTAGGAAGTGGGCTTGTATAGGTTAGATGTAGGCTTGTGTATGTGAGAAGTGGGCTTATGTAGGTTTGTGTAGGTTAGATGTAGGCTTATGTAGGTTGGAAGTGGGCTTGTATAGGTTAGATGTAGGCTTGTGTATGTTAGAAGTGGGCTTATGTAGGTTTGTGTAGGTTAGATGTAGGCTTATGTAGGTTAGAAGTGGGCTTGTGTTCCTGTTGCCTACTTGAGTGTTTTTCTTGCCTCTCTTAGTTTTAGGAAGTCTCCTTTTCCCCTTTTCTAGTGCCTGGCAGCCTGTCCCCGCCTGGATTATCTAAGATGGTCTAATGGCCACGGCTGACATCAGGGACAGGATACTGCTTGACTCTGGCTGAAATTCAGGAAAGGGTTGTGTGGGTTTTGCAGATTCAAAGGCTGTGTGGCTCCTGGGTTGTACATTCCTTGGAAGCAAAGTGGTTTTATACAGGTGATGGCTAAATAAAGTGGAGTGCAGCCATTTTCAGTAGCAGTTAGCCTGTGTGTGGGTGAGAAGACCGTGTGGTGTGTTCATTTGCTCTTTCTTGCTCTTTCCCTTTCATGATCTTCCTTTTTATCCTCCACCTCCCTTTTAGCTATGTCTATGTGTCTTTCTATCCATCTATTCGTTTATTTCACCATCTGTCAATTTATCTACCTGTTCACCCATCCATCTACCCATCCATCCATTCATCTATCCATCCATCCATCCATCCATCCATCCATCCACCTATCCATCCATTCATCCACCTATCCATCCATCCACCCATCCACCTTTTCATCTACTCATTTACCCACCATCCATCCATTCATCTACCCACCCCCCCATTCAGCCATCCACTTACTTATCCATCCTTATACATACCCATCTCCTCACCCACTTGTCCATCCACCTCCCCTCCCCTCCATCTCCCACCCATTTGCCCACTTATCTATCCAATCTGTAGACATTCTGTACTGTCTGTGTACCAAGTGCTCCACAGCATGCTAGAGACTTAGAGCTGCTGAGCAACTACTCTGATGTGGACCATACCATTTGAGGAGGGAGACAGTTGTAAAACTATTCAAGGGAGAAACTATTTGAGAATCTGATAAGCAGTATGAAGAAAGTGGGGAGGGGGGGAGAGACAGAGACAGAGACAGAGAGAACTAAACAGCTGTTGGAGGATATCTGTCTTAGGAAGCGATGTGTAGTTATAGGCAGCAGAAAGGGAAGAGGATGGTAGAAAGTTGCCCTAGACAGGGAATGACAACACAAAGCTGTGGAGTATGTTTTTCTTGGGGGATCTAACTTGATTTCTGGTGTGTACAGGTACAACAGTTATACCCCTATCTAGCTGTGGCCACATTCATCCACCTAACAATGAGGTATGTAAGAAGGCATCAGGAAAGTAATCAAGATGGCAACATTTGCTATGGGTCTGTAATTCAGTGCCAGGCCTTGTATTAAGGACTCTCCATGTGTTATTTCCATTAACTTTCCAATCGTCTCCTCAAGCTGGGTGCTGTTTCTTTCCCATTCTGCAGATGAAGAGATAATGTTTGAAAGAGGTTAGGTCAAAGGACCGACTGGCAGAGAATCTGAGCCTAGACCAGGTCCTTAAGTTCATGCCCCCTCATCTTGACTCTGCAGGGATATGATGTAACAAAACCTCAGGAACAGGAAGTGGTTGTTCATGCATGAGGTTCAAGTGCTAATGAATTCTCTTGCTTTCAGTCAGGAGGTTGACCAGATGACCCACATGTGAACTTCTAATCCTAGTCTTCTGAAAGGTCCCTAGTGTTGATGAATCCTGGGTGTGTTGGTACAGATCTGATGTTCTTCTAAAGCTTGAGTCCCTGGGTGGGTGAGGAAGGACACCTTTTCTTTGATAGTGAGTGGTGGTACCTAGGCTTTGGCCCCAAGCCTTCCAGTTTCTTCCTGTTTCTGCTTTTTGAGGTTCTTTGGCCAGAGCCTGGCTTTTCAAATTGGCTTCAAAGATAACGATCTGATTTAGTGATTTATCTGATTAGGCTTAAATGTATTTATTACATGTTTAAACATATCCCAGTGAGCTGGGGAAACGAACCACAGGACTGGCCTGGGCTAAATTTCCGGGACCCGCTGGAGCAAGTTCAAGAAAAACCTAATCTACTTAGAGAAAACCAGAGCTAAGTCTAATCCAATCAGTGTGCTCTTGAGGCAGGACACCCCACCTCCTGCCTGTAACCCTGATGCCCCCCAAACCTCCGCACAGAGTTCAGAAGGGGTCGAGGGTTGAATTCTGGACACTCAGATCATAGGAACAGAAGCATCTTGAGTTGGATTTTTCCTCCCCACAGAGCTGGGAATGAGACTCTAGGGCTCTCTATGTATTAAGATAACAGTTACTTCTTTTTATCATACCAATATTGCTTATGAGAATTTTGGAAGATCAAGAAAAGTAATTTAAAACAACAAAATCACTGCATTGACATCGTAAGGGGAAATCTTTCAAGTGCTTTAAAAATTACTTGAGAAAACTCTAACTGTATTTTATCTACTTATCTGTTTACTAGTTTTTGGTGTGTGTGTGTATGTGTGTGTGTGTGTGTGTGTGTGTGTGTATGCGTGTATGTATGTGTATGTCTGTGAGTGTGTGTATGTGTCTTTGTATGTGTCTCTGTGTGTGTGTGTATGTGTGTATACGTGTATGTACGGGTATGTTTGTGAGTGTGTGTATGTGTCTATGTGTCTGAGTGTGTGTGTGTGTGTGTGTGTGTGTGTGTGTGTGTATACTACAGTGCATATGTGGAGGTCAGAGGACCTGTCTGTGGGATTGGTTTTCCCCTTCCACTTTTCCCTGGGTTCTGGGCATTGAACCCAAGAACCTTTGCTCACTGAGTCATCTCCTTAGTCTCTGTGATTGCATTTTAATGACAATACTCTGAACTGTCCCCATCCCACACTTTGGGCATTTTTGATATATTCTTACTATGTATCCCAGGATGGCCTTGAACTCAGCATCCTCCTGCCTTTCCCTCCCTAGTGCTGGAACAACAGACTTCTGCCCCACACCTGCCTCTGACATCGTGTCTCTAAAGACAATTGTCTCATGGTGCAGCCAGTGGTGTCGTTCATTTCACAGTTAGAGAACTCGGCAGACTAAGAGTTGGCCTAGAAGTGACAGTCACCCCAATAAAACAACCCAGGATGTTTGTCGGTCATGGCTCAGGTGGCAGGCTGCAGCTCAGTACTTCATCATCCCGAGGGCAGCCCCCAGAATGGCCTTGGACAGACCACACCAGGAAGTTTCTCCCCTTCTCTGTGGGTTTAATGCCACCAATATGTTAATGTTTTACAGTTGATAGATGGAGATTTTGAGAGAGAGAGGATAGGAGAGAGAGAGAGAGAGAGAGAGAGAGAGAGAGAGAGAGAGAGAGAGACCTTGCCCTTGACTAAGTCTCACAGCCTCTATCCTTGTTCATAACCACTAATTATAAGCTTACTGCCATCTCCCGTGGGAGGGAACCAAGGCTGGGAAGGGCAGGAAATCTTACATGGAGATTGGACTTCAGGCCTTAAAGACCTGCTTGTAATCCCTGCTCAGTGTACACCCCAAGGAGCACACTGGGAGCCAGAGTAGGGTGGCCGAGGTCACGGCCCCTACAGGTCAGAGATCTCCACCATTCAATTAGCTCCCAAGGTCTTGTGGGTAGTGTTTACCTGTGTTAACACGCAGAGATGGGAATGCACAAGGGGCCATTTAGGGTCCAAATTCATATTGTAGACCGTGAGAAGATCCCCCATCCCACCCACACTCTCTGTAGCCCAGGCTGGTCTCAAACTTCTGATCTTCCAGGAGCAAGTGCTGGGACCATAGGCCTGTGTCTTCACACCTAGCGGGGGGCTTCCTCTTTTAGGTGTGTCAAGCTTCTCCTAGGCAGGTAACTGTGCACTCAGATGTGTTTCAGTGCCAGTAAATGTCCCTCCCCACAGCCCCTTTCCTCTATTTATTGAGTCATTAATTAGAGGCATCTAATTTCCCACACTGGTTCAGTCTGGGAATGTGGGGAAGGGTGATCAAGAGAGAGAGCGAGCGAGAGGAATGAGATCATTATCCCGTCACACTCCGAGCCTAATGAAGTCTTGCTAGAATGGTTTTGAAATTCAGAGGCAAAGAAGAGACAGGAAGTCTTTGGGGATGTCTCCTCTGCAAACTCTCTTTTCCAGGCAAGGAGAGAGGTTCTCAGAAAGGCTGTGAAGTTCTCAGGCGGCTTGCTGAAGCCCTCTCATCCAGGAGGGTTGAACTTGGTTTGCAGCCGACTTCTGAGGTTCTGCAGCGAGTTCAGAGAAAACTCGATTGCTCTATGATCTAGCCCCTGCAAACAGGAGCATATCAGGCTAGGCACGCTTGCTTCTGGCTGCTGCTTTGTACTGTGCAGTGCTTGGCTGCAGGTCCTTCTTGATGGCTCTGAGCTAGGGTCTCTTGCTGTCAGACCATCAGCTGACCCTTTCACTCTCTCAGCCTCACTCGTCTCTGTAGAGTGAGGCTGGAGTGGTGTGAGAGTTACCCTGGGAAGGAGTTTTAACTAAAATACTCCCTAAGCGCAGTGCCCGGCCCCTGGGTTCAGTCTGTGGTGGCAGTTTTTGCTCTTGGCAGGCTCTGTGATGAGCCCTGGACACCCACCATGCATGTAAGAAGACGGTTGTTGGAAGAGTTGCACAGGTGAATCGGTACCCAAAATTAGGAGGCATACTTGCCACAGCCATAGCATGAGAGTGGAGATCAGAGTTCAACCTCAGGTGTCAGTCCTGGCCTTCCCTCTTGTTTGAGGCAATGTCCCTCTGTAGCTTGCTCCTATGCCACCTCACTCCTGGGCTCCCTCCTGCCTCTGCCTCTGTCTCCTGGTAGGAGCGCACAGATCACAAACACCTGTGCTACTGTCTGGATCTTCTGTGCATCCTGAGGATGGGCATAATGGGGAGCATGCAGCAGGGGCCCCGCCCATTGAGCCATTTCTCAGCCACCATACATACTATTCTGGGAGCTCCCCGATTGAAAGCTGTGTGGCTTGGTGCTATTCCATACCAACACACACCAACCTGTCTTGATCTTTTTCCTGGCCTCCTAGTATTTCACTGTCTTGGCCAGTACCTGAAGAGAAAGAAAATTGCCTTTTCATTAGGCGATAGGGGTACTGGGAGGGACAAGTTCATTGGCTCACTAGAGGGCTATTTATTCCTCCCATCTTATTAGCATGGCTTAATCCCCCTTACTTTTTGACACAGTCTCTCATTGAACCTGGAGCTTTGCAGTCTGGCTAGTCTGGTGGCCACTGAGCTGTCTCGGCCTCCTCAGCACTAGGGTTCCAGGTGTGTGTCTCTGTGCCATGTGTGCCTCACATGGGGGTCCGTATTCGGACACAGCAAATGCTTTACCCACTGAGCTTTCCTTCTTCCAGCCCTTCACTGTTACGATGTTGTCTTCAACCCACTGATTCCAAATCAGCCCTTAAGGTGTGTTACCACTGTCATTGTTATTCTTATTTAGTGGTACTGGGGATTGAACCAAGGGTCCCTTGACCTGTGCCAAAGCCATCTGTGATGGTTTGTATGCTTGGCCCAGGGAGTGGCACTATTAGAAGGTGTGGCCTTGGAGTAGGTGTGGCCCTGTTGGAATAGGTGTGTCACTGTGGGCATGGGCTTTGATACCCTAGTCCTAGCTGCCTGGAAGTCAGTATTCTGCTAGCAGCCTTCAGATGAAGATGCAGAGCTCTCAGCTCCTCCTGCACCATGCCTGCCCAGATGCTGCTATGTTCCCACTTTGATGATAACGGACTGAACCTTTGAACGTGTAAGCCAGGCCCAATTAAATGTTGTCCTTATAAGCGTTACCTTGGTAATGGCGTCTGTTCACAGCAGTGAAACCCTAAGACACCATCTCTCAAAATTGCTTCCCTTTCCCAAGGGTTGGTAGAAGGGTAGTGTCATATATATGGTGATGTAACCTATGATCAGGCTCTTGATGGGAGAGGTGCTGATATGGGGAACAGCACAAGGCAGGAGGGTGGAAGTGGTCTTGAACACGCTTGGGTGCCATTGGAGGAAGACTGTTCTATTCACTGGGGCTGCTTCTATGTGGGTGGCTTTGACTCGGAGACTCATGCTCTGCTTGGAAGCTGGAGAATCTTCAGCTCTGATCTTCTCAGGAAAGCATCCCAGCAGGACCCTTCTCTGACTTCCTTCCTGGGCACTCCTGACCTCCTACTTTGTTTTACAAGCTTGCTAGCTTCACACCTTTCTTTAATTCAGATCTTTTCTTTCCCCAAAGCAAGAGAAACAAAACCCGCAAACAATTCCTGTGGCCTTCTGGGATGGGCAAGTAGTCAGGGTGACTGTGGCTGAGAGGGGGAGGTGACTGGTAGTCAGGGTGGCTGTGGCTGAGAGGGGGAGGTGACTGGTAGTCAG
>NW_022196905.1:110899759-110912548 GCF_008632895.1 Mastomys coucha
AGAGGGGGAGGTGACTGGTAGTCAGGGTGGCTGTGGCTGAGAGGGGGAGGTGACTGGTAGTCAGGGTGACTGTGGCTGAGAGGGGGAGGTGACTGGTTTATGGAGGCTTGTCACCTGGTTTTCTGTTTGCATTTGTGCGTAGTGTGCAGTGGTGAGTGCCTGGTTTGCATGGCGGGGCCTGGCTCCCTGCACAGCCTCCTGTTTGCTGGATGATCAAGAGGAGGACTGGATGCCAAAAAATGGGAAAATGATTGAGACAAAAGAATTAGAACTTGGGGAGTGTGTGTGTGCTCTTGAGTACATTCGTGTGTGAGCATTTGCATGTTCCTGTGGGGGCCCTGAGATTTATATAGGGAACTGATTGGTCTTCTACAGTATTTATTAAGTCAAGGCCTTAGTCAAAGCCAAAGCTCACAAATATGGCTAGTCTTACTCTGGGCATATTCCGTCTCCACCTTCTGAGTCTAAAGTTATAGACAGACTGCCATACCCAACCAGCATTTATGTGGATTTCTGGGAACCCCAACTTAAGCCCTGTAACCTTTGAGTCATCTCCCAGCTCCAAGGCCCCATTATCGCCTTTAAAACTGTGAGGTGAGGGGTTAGTTCTAATTTAGCAGCCCCTGATAAAAATTCTGTGATAGTTCATAGTGAGGCAATTGGTAGTTGTGTATGGTCTGCACGGTAGAGATACAAGAAAACAGAACAATTCCCCCCAAATCCAAAGAAACCCCAGGCAAGCTCACGCTGCTTTGCCTGTTTTCATCTGCCAATGGCTTCCTGGTACTGGACCTTGGGGGGGACAGTGGCCTTAGTGAGGGCTCCACGTCCCCAGCACAGAGCTGCTGTTGATGGGGTAGCCATGATCGGCTATCACAGAGGCCCACAGCAGGCAGCATGCTCTTCCCAGGGCACCTGAGTCACTGTCTCTTTCCCTAATGGCTCGGGTAATTGAAGGCAAATGGTGGCATCCATCCTCTGAGTTCTAATCCCCCTGCCTCCATCCTTTCTCCACATTTAGCATCCAATTCCCCTCTCATTCATTCTGCAAATAGTCAGGGAGCCTGGGCTGGGACTCGGCACCGGCTGTGCAGGACCGATAAAGCAGGGTGAACGAGGCCCCGTTCTTGTGGGACTTCTCTTCAGTGGGGGAGGGAGCCAACAAGCAAATAAATAGAGTAATCAGGCGGCTCTAGCAAGCCCTCAGTCTGGGAGAAAGCACTCAGGTTGAGGGACGCAGAGCCATGGATGAGGAGGGGCGTGTCTGTTCTAGGGTGACATCCGTACAGCCCGTGGGAGTTGTTTTGCCTTTCTCTACCAGCCCCTGTGGATATTTGGCAACCTTGGAGGCACATTGGGGTGTGGCAAAGGGGCAGATGGACTAGTGGGCATTTAGTGTGTAGGAACTCAGGTCTCCTAACATCCTCCCAGCCCTCAGTTGAGAGTAATCCAAGGCTGGACTCAAGGGTACTGTGGATGGAGACCCCTGGGTCCATGCATGCATAGTGGGACGAAGCCAACATCATAGGCAAGAGATTTCCAGAGAGATTGTGAGTATGAGGCCCCTGGGGGTGGGTGAATGCAGCTTTTGTTGGTCATTTCAGAAGGGGAACCTCAGGGTCTCAGCAGCTAAACACGGATTTTTTTCCTAAGCCCTGCAGCATCATGGGTACTCTTGATTGAGTCAGGGATACTCCAAAGAGCCATCCATTCTGGAAGGCAGGACTCAGGCTCCAGCCTCGTCACAACACATGTACAGGGTCCCTGGAGGAATGGGGACTCTGGCCGCAAAGCATGCTGGGAAATGATGTCTAGTCATGACCTAAGAGGAAAGAGAGACCTAAGGTGTTGACGGGGCTGGAGTTCAGAGCTTGGCAGGCCTTGAAGGCCAGAGCTAAATGCTCTGGCTCCTAAGTTATCATGATGGAAAGCCTTGCTCTTGAGGTCTACCAGGGAGTGGACCCCAGCTGTGTACAAAGTTCTGGGCTAAATGTCCAAAGAAAGTAGCCTTAATTGTCTTCTCTTTTTTTAAAAAAAAAGATTTATTTATTTATTTATTTATTTATTGTATATGAGTACACTGTAGCTGTACTGATGGTTGTGAGCCATCATGTGGTTGTTGGGAATTTGAATTCAGGACCTCTACTTGCCCTGGTCATCCCTGCTCACTCTGACCCTGCTCAGTCCAGCGTAAATATTTATTTATTATTATATCTAAGTACACTATCACTGTCATCAGACACCCCAGAAGAGAGCATCAGATCCCATTACAGATGGTTATGAGTCACCATGTGGTTGCAAGAATTTGAACTCAGGAGAGCAGTCAGTGCTCTTAACCACTGAGCGATCTCTCCAGCCCTAATTTTCATGTCAATCACTTGAAAGACTTCCCTCTGTGGCTTCCATCAGAGAGATGGGGAAACTGAGGTTTGAGTGCTAGGTGCTGTGGCTACACAGGAAAGGTTGGACCTGGGGCTTCCACCCGTGTTGTCAGTGGCAGCGACGGATACTATGGGATGGACATTCCCTGCTTTATCTCCGCTGACGACTTGTTTTGCTGTGGATTTCTGGTCTCTGAAGTGCTGCTTCAGTGGGTCCAAGGTCATGGCTGGATCTGTAAAGAGAGTCATTAACTTCCTCCCAGAGTGACTTAAAGATGTGTCCTCTTTGAGCTTCCTGTATCAGGGAAGACATGGATTCACTTCTGTCTCCATGAGCTTGCAAAGTGGGAAGCGGCGGGAACAGGATAGCCCTGAGATGGTAGCTCCCTACCCCCAGAGATTAAGAAGGCCGGGGAGTCACACAGGCTTGACACTCAGCAGGTGGGACACTGTTGACTTCCTCTGGGCTGGTGGAGATGGCAAATACCACAGAAGTTCAACGAAGCCTCTGCTGGGGATGGGAGTGTGGGGAGCTTTGGATGGAGAGGTTTGCTTGGAGGCAGGAAGAAAGAAGACAGTTCAGTGGTAGACTTCCTTCCTCTTCACCCTTCCCATCCTTTCCTCCCTCTCTTCCTCTTCGACCCTCCCCCTCCCTTCTTCTTTTCAAACAGGGTCTTATCATATAGTCCAGGCCTGCCTTGAACTTATGGCCCTCTTACCCCTTCCTTCCCACTGTTGGAATTACAGACCAGTTCACCTGACAGGTTACCTGTGATTCCTTATGAGATCAGTCCTCCATCTTCTCCTACCAGAATGGAAGCTGTGCTGGTGCAAGGGACATTCAGATCTCTATGGCCATCCTTCAGATTTCTCCCAACACACACTAGGCCCTTCATCATCAGTTTGCTACAAACATCAGTAGCAGCCTATGCAGGGTTCCTTGATTGCCTTCCGAGGCGAGGTCCCACCTCACCATACAGGGGGAGCTTTTTTGGGTCACATCTGTTAATTAAATAGGAAAACTTCTTTCCTGGACAACTTCTCAGAGGCTTTGATTTGCTGTGCTCCTCAGATCTCCCCAAAGCAGGAGCTGATAGCTGGAGATGTCTCACTCAGACTTACCGGCACATGGGTCTCTTTACCAATAGGCCCTTCTAACACATTGTGGGGTAAGGTTGCTCACTGGAACCCAGTTTGGAACTGTGCTAATGGGGCAGTGTTTTTTTGGGGGGGGTTCCTCCAGTCCCCATCCAGATGACATTCTGTGCTTCTCAGGTATAGAAGACACTCTTGGTGGTATGTAGAGTTATAATGGTTTTCTAAAATGTGCCCATTTTCCCAAGAATCCTGGGGCCCACCTGCTTCACTGCACCCTGCTTTGTCACTGGAGTTGTGGGTGACAGTGTCCCTGCTTAGCTTCTTCCCTGACAGTCCTCACCAAGGCTGCAACTGCCCTGTGACCCCACCGATCCCCCACCATGAAAAGGAAGTGTCAGGGCTGCCCAGGCTGAGGTATGTGGACTGAGCAGAAGAGGCGTGTGTGATTTTATCTGTGTTGTTGCTGCTTAATGGATCCTGACAGGGGTTGGGGGACCCAGAGAGACTGTGACAAGTGTCAGGAGAGTCACACTGTTCTCAAGGCAGTGAGCAAGCCTTGTCTCTTCCCTTCCCTCTCTCCTTTCTCTCCATCCTTCTACTTTCTGTGCTCTGTGTGTGTGTGTGTGTGTGTGTGTGTGTGTGTGCGTGTGTGATGGGCAGAGGTGTCTTCCCCCATTGTTTGCTGGGTTATTTTTTGATACTGGAGTTGCTCACTGAACCAGGATCTGCCTGTCTCCTTTGCAGCACGAGCATCAAAGCTGTATGCCACTGCACTTGGCTGTTTAGGCACTTGCTGGGGATCGAACTAAGGTCTTCCTGCATGTACAGCAAGCACTTTACCAACAGAGCCACCTGCCTGGCCTCTAAGAAATGGTTTTAAAATGTCTTGTAATTCAGAGGGAGGACAACTGAACTGTAGAAGGTTCTAGCAGCTGATCTAGACCAAGCCAGAGTTGCAGTTGGAAGTCACCGAGAGTCCCTTTGAACTCTGCTTGGGCTCCTCTCCAGAGCAGGTCTAGGATTTGAGTCTAAGTACCAGAAGTTTAAAATTTGTTTACTCTTAAATTTATCAATTATTCTTAAATTATTTAATTAAAAAATCTTGATACAGGATAACTGTCCCATGTGTGTGGGATATGATAAGAAACATGTATATAATGTGTAAAGGCCAGTGTGACAGACACATCCATTGTCTCAGACACCAGTCATGTTTTTTTTGGGTTGAGTACATTCAAAATCCTTTCTGGTAGCTATTTCAAAATACCCTATGCATTGTGAACCACAGCTGTCCAGCAATGTTATAGAACATTCTAACTTGTTCTTCCTCTGCAGCTGCATGTCTGCCCCCTCACCCAGCTTCTCCAGCCTCCCTCTGAATACCTGCTGGGCTTTTCACACCACAGCTAGCCTCCGCTTCTGTGAGAACAGCTCTTCCCTTTGCTCATAGGAGGGAGAACCTTTGGCTTTTGGCTCTTTGAGGGCATCAGGTGTGGAAAGGCCTTCTGGATGATTCTGCTCTATGTCTGGAGGTAGAAGCATGGGACTGGACCGTGTAACTTATGACTGTCAAGGCAGCCAGAGGAAAATGCTCCCAAAGGCCCTGAGTCCGGCTGTCACCTGCTGGTCTTCCTGCCCGCACCTGCTGGAATCCTCACCTTAAAGAAAGATGCAATGTTTAAAATAACACTCAGGTTGGGCCGATGCTCAATGGATAAGAGCACTTGCTGTATCACCATCAGGACCCCAATTTAAATCCTCAGCCCCTGTGGATAAGCCAGTCCTGGCCAGGAGTGTCTGTTACCCTGGAATTGGAGGTTGAGATTAGGGCCCACTGAACAGTAAGGTGCAGAGAGAGCTACTACCCCAAAAATTAAGATAAAGAACAGTTGAAGAAGATACTCAACATCCTGCTATGGCTTCCACACACATGTGTGCACACATGTTCATGGGTAAATTTACACATATACCTAGATACATATACATGCACACAGATATACACACATGCACATACACATATAATATGTACACGCATGCACACATACATGCACATACATACATACACACAGGCACACACATAAACACATGCACCCACACACATATACACACATGTACACACATGCACACACACATGCACACAGCATACATACATGCACACACATATACCATACATGCACATATACATGTGCACACACATGCACAAACACATATACATACATGTACACACACATGCATGCACATATACACACACACATACCATACATTCCTATACTCACTGTACTCTCAAAGCACTTGGAATCATGTTTCCACAGGGATTCCAGCTTAGAAGGTTTCAGGTTAGCCTGTGACTCTAACACAGCTCTAGATGGTGCTGGTCCTGGGGCTACCAGTATCAAAAATACCAGGAAACCAGTGTGTCTAATCCAGAGGCCCAGATTGTACAGAGCTCCTAGGCAGTCACCACATTGCTTGGCTTATTTAACTTACCCCAGTATTCACTCTGCGAAGTACATGGTTCCATTGTCCCTGGTTTCAGACTCATGTCAGGGAGTAGCTTGGCCACATGTATGGTTATTAGTGAGTATGGGGCTCAGAGCTTAGACCCTTCTTGACAGCCATAGCCCAAGATGTCCAAGGTTGACCCAGATCACACTAAGTCCAAATTCTCCATGTGTGTGTATGTATGTATGTATTTGTATGTATGCATGTATATATGCATATGTATGTGCATATGAATTGAATATATATGTATGCATGTATAAACATGTTCATGAACATGTGCATATTTGTAAATGTGATTGTGTGTTTATATGTGTACATATATCTATGTATGTGTATTTATGTGTGCATATGTACATATTCATGTGTACATGTGTTTATGTATATATACATGCATAGATGTGGATGTGTTTATGTATATATGCATGTGTGTATGTATGCACATATGTTTAGGCATATATATATATACATGCATGTATATGCATGTGCTTATGTGTATATGCATGTGTGGGTATGTGTGTGCACACATATATATATATATAAGCATTTATGTATGTATACATGCATGTGTATATACACATTTATGTGTGTGTGTGTTCCCTTAGACATAATTCAGCTATACTTCTTCTTTCTAGAAGTACCATTTGTCTTGGGGGTGGCTGACCAGATCCCCCTGCCTCAACATTCCTGGCTTCATCACTGAGTGTTGGGTTGAGGATGGTGGCTCATGCCTATTCCGGAACTTGGCAGGTTGAGGCAGGAGGTTTATGAATTTGAGGCCAGCCTGGCCTGCCATAGCCTGGTCTGTCTTCCAAACTCTAGAGTGTGTTGTTCCTACTGAGGCCCTAGAAGTTTGTGTTGCTCTTGAGGATGCTGGCTGGCTGCGGTGTCAGGGCCCAGTGTGCGAGCATTCTCACCCACAGCCTCTCTCAGGAAGAAAAGGCGACCTTCCCCAGCTGGCTGGCTTTAGATCCTTGCTTTGTGACAGGAGAGACAGCCTATGTTTTCAGAAGAACATCCTGAAGGATGTGGCTGTAGTTTCAGTTCTCGTTAGGAACCTAGAAGCTCGGAAAGCGTTACAATATTATTAAATATGTTGAAGGGTCCTGATTTACTGCAGAAACAAGGCTTATTATCTCCAAGCCTGGTTCCTCAGTGGGGGTGGCTGGGAATATCTCATCTCTCTCAGGAAGGTAAGGATGGCCCAAAATTAGCATAATGAGAACAGCCATGATAAGACAGTGGCAGTAACCTTCATCATTATTTTGGGGACCATTTCCTAAGCATTTTTTTGGGGGGGTTCTTACACTGGTCTGTGAACTCACTGGTAGATTGGCAGGAGCTGTCCGAGAAACTTTGTTTTGTTTTGAGACAGGATCTCTCACTTGCCTGGGGCTCAACCATTTGTCCCATGTGGCTGGCCAGAGAGCCCGAGGTATCTTGCCTGTCTCTGCCTACCTCAGAGCTGGGGTTACAGGTGCACACCATGGTACCAGCTTCTTCACTTGTGCCCTGGATCTTGAACTCAGGTCCTTGTGCTTGCTCAGTGAGCTAGCTAGCCACTGACCACTTAGCCTGCCTTATAAGGCTGTTTTTCTGCCACTGTAGCCTGAAGTCAGGTGTACAGAATATGACAAGCCCAGTCCAGAAGTGCCAGTTTGTATAGAGTGAGGGAATCTGCCCTGGCAATGGATTATGAAGAGTATGCCATGGTGAATGGGAAGAGAACTTTGCTGGGCTGTGTGAGATGGGGTGTGTGTGTGCAGGGGCAGGGGGTGGCCTGTGGATGCAGCTCTGCCACTGTCCAGTAGCTGCGACCTATGTTGGTCACATGGAATCCTTGTTTCCCTGCTGTGCCCACCTGTAAAATGCTAATGATGATGAACCATATTTCATGGATTTGCTGTGTGTATTAAACCCAAGCTTACAGAGTTTTAATGAACTGATTGCATTTATTTACCTGTGTGAGCATGCTATACTTGCTTTCAGTATAGAGGTCAGAGGGCTCCTTGAGGGGCTCAGTTCTCTGCTTCAACCAGGTAGATTAAACTCGGGCTTGGTGGCAAGCACCTTTACCAGCTGAGCCATCTTACGGGCCCTTGGTCCTTAAGCATAAGACAGGGTCTTGCTATGTAGCTCAGGTTAATTTTGAACTCATGATCCTCCTGCACCTGCCCCCCACCCCCCACCCCCCAGCACTGGGTATCTACTCTTTGAATGTGCTCCTTCATGTGAGGGTGGAGAACATGGAAGACGTGTGGATACCTTGTCTGAAGGTCATGATGTGCTGTTGGAACTCGATTTCTCTGGCTTTGAACTCTCCCTCTCCACTGAGGGCTCCCGGCTCAAAAAGGACTGCAGCTTCCTCCCCAGGGTGTGGCTAATGAAGGGAAATGGGGGATGGGGGGGGGCTTCTCCCTCTTTGCTTTCATGCCCAATAAATCACTCTGACAAGGGCTTGTTATTGCTTAACTCCCTACATTGTTTGGCAGTCCCCAGAGGGAGAGGGGGCATCATTTTGCCTGCAATTGCTTCAGGAATGAAAATATTTTTGCATGTGGATTAATAATCATCAAATAGGTCAGGTAAACATCCCATAATTAGGAGGTGTGGGCGATTTGTCAATCCAGGCTTCCGAGTGCAATTATCAGTCAATGGCTCTGAGACCCAGCAACAGAGCTGTCCTCAAAGATCCCATTACTCTCAGATCAGGGCTGGGGGTGGTGGTGAATGTATTCACAAAATTCTATATGAGCAGCAACGTTCCTCTGTCAAAGCTGGGGCACAAGGCAATATCTTACCACATCCCAAGCCTCAAAATTGGACCTGGAGTGTGGACAACCTGGAACTGAAAGACACTGGACTGGTTTGGGTAAATTGTGGAGGTGAACGGAGGAGAAGGTGAACATTTGCCAGCTCTCCCCACCCCCCTCCCCCGCCCCCGAACCTCCAGGGTGCCACCACTTGACTTCCTCTGGGCTGCTGTCACATGACTTCCTCCAGGCTGCGGTCACATGACTTCCTCCGGGCTGCGGTCACATGACTTCCTCCGGGCTGCGGTCACATGACTTCCTCCGGGCTGCGGTCACATGACTTCCTCCAGGCTGCGGTCACACAGAGAAGCTAGTGACAGACCAAAGAAACGTTTGCATCCTTCTATCAGTGAACCTGAAAGGCCACTGATGTTTCTTACAGGAGCTTGGGGAGGGTCTGCTTAGTGACAGAAGAAAAACCTGCCCCTGGGTGATGCCTGGAGACAGCAGCATCTCTGGAACACACCACACAACTTGCAGGCATTTCCACCAAAGAGTCTCCTTGCGTCCCAGCCACTGCTTATGATTCATAGGATCCAGAGAGGGGCCCTGAGTCTTGCCAGTTCCCAGAGCCTCCTCCTTCCCTCCCTCCCTCCAGAAGGTATGTTTTAATCTGGAGCACACAGCCACAGTGTCACCCTCCAGTCAACTGGAAGCCAGTATTATTACATGATGTGTTAGAATGGCGGGTCACGTCAGAACATACCACATACTAGGCCCAAACAGTTTCACGTGTAAGAGGTTTAATTGAGAGGGGGAGAGGGGGTAGTGGCAAGGAAAGAGAGGAGGGAGAGAGAGAAAGAGAGATGGAGGAATGTTCCTCGTATATATATGGGTTGTGACATATGGCCACAGGTAAAGGTGGGAGGTGAGCCCAATGGATTCTGGGAATATGGTGGCTGTTGCCCTGGCAACAGGTCTGTGGACCCGCCCATGCATCGCCACAGACTTTGGATGTCCTGATGCTAACATTACATCCATTTTACAGATGAGAAGTCGAAGCTGGGGAGCACTTGCTTGCTGTGGTAGGGAGGCCCTACTCACCAACAGCAGCACACGCATGAAACTCGGAGGACGACTTTCAGTAGTCAGTTCCCTTCATGTACCACATGGGTCGCAGGAACCAAACTCAGGTCACCAGGCTTAGTGGTCAGCGCCTCACCAATGGAACTCTCTCAGCCAGCCATGCCTCCTCATTCACATCACAGAGCAGAGAGACTTTACAGATGTGATTAATGAAGGCTCTGGGAGAGGAGGTTGCATGGACCTTCTAAGGCTGGAGGGAGGGTCGGTGGCAGACAGAGAGAGCTTTGGGCCATGTTTGTCTGAGCTATGAGAGTAGAAAGATTAGAACCAAGGGGTTGGGTAGCCTTTAACGCTGGGCAGGGCAAGAAGACAAGCTCTTTCTCAGACCTTCTAGAAGGAAATACCCTGCTGGCACCTGGGTGCTGTTTGTAAGACCCACTCTGAGCTTCTGACAACCAGGGTGTCACAATGATAGCTGGAGACAGAATGAAACCAACTACGTTGGGGTTGCTTGTTACACAGCAGCTGGGAATGCATATACTTGCCTGTGTTGTCCCTGGCTGCGGAATGGCTCAGCTCACATTTTCTTTAGCCCGTGTATCCCAGTCTCATCCTGCCCCTTCTTACCCACTGTTTTTCAGTATCTCAAGAGAGGGTCTTCCTATTAGCCCAGGCTAGCCTCTAATGTATGACCCTCCTGCTTCGGTGTCCTGAGAGCTGAATGACAGGGGTATACCATGCCCAGCTCTCTTACCCTGTCTCCAGGGGCCAGTTTCCATGGTGAAACACCCTGCTGTGCATGGGATACAACTTAAAGAAACCTCCAATGTGAATCCATGTCACTGTAAAGAATTAGGTGGTTTAGCCAGAGCAGGCCTTGAACTTCCTCTGTGGCTTAGGAAGACCTTGAGCTTGTCATCCTCCTGCCTCACACTCTCAAGTAGCTGGAAAATGGGCTTGGATGACCAGGTCCTGTTTATTTTATTCTTAAACACGGCAGCTCTTACTTAGCTGGTTATCAGTGGGGAGTGCATTAGCATTTTTTCCCGTTACTAGGATCACTTGGTTAATAGCTGACTCTCTGCCAGGCTCTTTATGACGGCAGGGGCAGGATGTCACATCTCTTCTCCCTGGATGCTCCTTCTTTCTTTTGCCCGTCTGAGCATTCCCCAGAGATGACCCTCACCCCTCTATCCACCTCTGTAGCAAACAGAATAGAAATGAGCTCTTGGGTCAGATTTTGCCTTTTCTGTCTGGCTTGGCCTTGAGCCTCACCTAGCATGTATGAGGCCCGAGGTTCAATTCTTAGCAACCTCACTCCTTAAAGGAAATATTGCCTCACGGTTCTGCAGGCTGGGGGCATCCAAGAGACATCCGTGACTTGCATTTGTGAGGCTCTGGCCTTTAAAGGCTCCTGTGTTACGTGTGGAGCGGGCGGCATGGAGAGATGGATCAGGCATGCAAGCTCAGGTCTCTTCCTTCTTCTTAGGAAGCCACTAATCCCATCACGTGACCTCTGGTGATCCTAGAGACCGCCAGTGACATCATTCAGCTTTCGGTTACTGTAACAAATGCCTGGGAGAAAGGTCTCCGTCCATCATGGGTGCTCCTGTTTCTTTTAGGGTTGTGTTTCTTTTAGACTCCTGGCAAGGCAGCATGTTGCAGTTAGAGCCCGTGACGAAGTAGAAATTATTCACCTCTCAGAAAGCAAAAGAGAAGAGAAGAAACTGGAGCCCCCGCCTAATCTCCATGGAGAGTTTTCCCTCATGACCTGAAGACCTCTCTTAGGCCCTGCCCCTTAGCTCACCTCCCAACTCTTCCTTTAACACATGGGTCTCTGAAAATTGAGACATTTAATGTCTAAATCGTAGTCCTTCTAAAGGCCTACCTCTGAATAACACAATTCCAGCAGTTAGACTTTTGGGGTGCACATACTGGGGCTCTGATGGAGCCATCCACAAGTAGTACTATAACTCCCACATCAGGCCACCCTTAGGGCTAGTCCCTTGGGAAGGAGGGAATTATGTGGACCAAGATATTTATGTTGCTGATTCTACACATACGGCTGTTCCGCCCCACTCTGAGATTTTTATCAGTTTAAGAGGTTTAATTATTTGTGAGCCCAGAGGGATACTTTTAAAGACACATTTGTTCTTTATCTCTGGGCTCCAGGGCACAGAGTTCTAAAAATAGCTTTGGAAGCTCAGCGGATGGGGAGCTGGAGAGGGTGGCTGTCCAGCAGGTGCTAGAGACAGCATTGTCCTTGGGCCTGAGTTGTTAGGAGCAGACAGGAAGCCCCAGGATGTGGCCTCTGACCTCCAGAGGTTAAAGGTCTGATTGCAGGTATGTTGGGTTTAGCACAGAGGCAAGTGGCCTTGGTTATTTGGGTTGGTCATTGGGACTGTGAGACTGCAGCTGGCACCATCTTTGGGGTAAATCCCCATCATGGTGGCCTTAGGACCCCTTGATCAGCCCTTTAACTATGGGCTGTGCCCTGAACCCCAGGCTCTCGGGTTGTCTCCAGCCTGTTACATCCTTGGGCATGTTGGCTCTGGGTTGGACACTTGTTCTTTCTTCTTTGCCTAATTAACTGTCACATATCCTCCAGTCACAGCTCCCAGGGATCTTCCCAAGGAGACGGTCTCCACTTCCGCACAGTGACACTGTGACTAACTAACGAATGGGGGATTTCCCAATTTCTGCTGCTTCTTCTGGGTCTAGACAGCCTGTGTTCAACAGGGACATCAGACTCAGCTTATGTCATTTTAGATGTTTCAGTGGTTATATTAAATAAAAAAATCCAACTGACAAGTATTCCTATGGCCATAAAAATCCATAATGGGATGTGTCATTTTAACCATTCTGAGTGAATGCAGAAACACGAAGAACAGACATGCTGTTGGGAAATGGTCTTTGCCGCCTCTCACTGGGCATTTTCCATCATCAAAACCAGAAATCCTTTTTAATTTTTTCTT
>NW_022196905.1:110912603-110964999 GCF_008632895.1 Mastomys coucha
AGGAGGGAGATCACTGTAAATTACATGAGGTTTATTATTGCCAGTATACTGGGGTCATCCTGCATTCAAAGCAAAGGCAACGGCCAGGAACAAAAGCACACACACTTTTTATACCTTTCAGTACATAGGTTTACAGCTTGAGTTGGTTATCTCTCATTGGTGGAGCCCATTGCCTTTTGTTCTCATTGACCTTTATGCCCCAGGTGAGGGGGAGATACCAATCGCACGTAGGAGGGGTGGGGGGGGATCCACCCTCCCAGGGATGTTTCCTGGAACCAGGCATTACTCCCCACAATTAGGGCATCTCCTGGGGACTGATGTTTGCTCGATAAACCCTTCTGAAGCTCTGTCTTTAGGCTTAATGGACATTCCTTGCTCCTTGGTATTTTTATGAGGTGTCCCAATTTGCTCAATTTTTACACAGGTTCTTATGTAGCCTAGGCTGGCCTCCAACTTACTATGTAGCTGAGGATAGCCCTGAACCCCTGATCCTTCTGCCTCTGCTCCCAAGCCCTGGTACTCCAGGTCTGTATCGCTACATACAGTGCAAATTTAAGCACTAGTCACGGGTCAATTCTAGCTCCGCTCCTTAGGCAGAACAAAATCCATTTTGTACATTTGACTGTCTCAGATGCTTTGCTCAAGCTTGTGCTGTGTTGGTTTGTGCCCATGTTCTTTCCTACACATCATTTTGGTGGGGTGTGGCATGCCTGCCACACAGCAGGTCTGCAGCTGGCTCTCTCCTTTCACCTCTATGTAGGCTCCAGAAGTTGAACTTAGGTCACTAGGCTTTTGCAGCAGCCACCTTTACCCACCGAGCCATTTCACTGGCCCAGCAAGCTGTTTTCCAGAGTCAACTGTTTTAGGATGTGTGCCAGGATTCTCTTCCTTTCTGGAGAACACGTGTGTGTGTGTGCGCGTGCGTGCGTGCGTGCGTGCGTGCGTGCGTGCGTGCGTGCGTGCGTGTGTGTGTGTGTGTGTGTGTGTGTGTGTGTGTGTGTAGAAGGCAGAGGTCAACCTCTGGGATTAAAACCCAGATCTCTGGCTCCACTGGGCTCTGTGTCCACACGAAAGACCTCTCTTGGGTAGGGGCTGAATCTGGGGACTGCCATAGAAGACTGGATAAACAGGTCTGTCAAAGTTTATCCAACAGCCTCCCCTTAGAGTCACCTGCATTCCTTTCTGGTTCTGTGGGTAGACAGTGGAGACACTGACGTCCTGGCACACTGAGCCACACAGACTCTGCTAGGGCTGTCTGTGTGGGGAAACGGAGCTGTGAGGGCAGGCAGTGGCCCTGTTGAAGCTGCCTGGCAGCGAGCAGGAGGAAGGACAGAGAGGTTTGGAAAGCCTCCCGAAAACGGTACTCATCTAGAGATAAAAATAGCGAGCCTTGAGGCGCCTGAGGCTGTCTGATGTTGCCTTTGGCTCTCTGGAATCCGCAGACACAAGCAGCTGGAGAACTAATATAATGCCTGTCACTCAAGGGGGACAGATTGTTAGAGTGACGGAACTTTCTGGAATTAGCCCCGTCTCAGAGGTCAGCCTTTCCCAGCCTGGCTCCGCCTACCATCGGGCTTTCTCCTGGGCTTCTCTTGGGTTTTGGGCTGGACAGGAAGAGTCCTTGCTTATGCCGTCACATCCCTGCTCTGAGGATTGTGTGGTAGCCTGTCCCGGGAGTGCTGACTGTGGAGAGAGGTATAGCTGTCTTTAGGATGTAAGCCAAAGGAGGAAGAATCAACCTATAGACCTATCCTACCATGGAGAGCCTCAGCCCACGGTGTGTCAAGGCTAGCCACTTGGGAAGTGTCTGCTATGAGTGGATGTCTGTCCATGTAAGTCTGTCCGTGTAAGGCCTCCCAACCTGCTTCACTTAAAAACCAAGTGGAGCAGGTGTCCTCTGGAACAGGTGTCCCCTGTCATCTACAGTTCTGTGTTCTACAGTTTCAGGGACTCACAGTCAATTGACAAAAACATCTTCAGCCTATAATCCCAGTACTTGGGAGGCAGAGGCAGGCAGATTTCTGAGTTTGAGGCCAGCCTGGTCTACAGAGTGAGTTCCAGGACAGCCAGGGCTACACAGAGAAACCCTATCTTGAAAAACCAAAAAGAAAAAAGAAAAAACATCTTCAGACCATCCACACCTTTTGCATTGTGCATTGTTCTGAGTAGCATGGAAAAGCTTTAAGTCATCCTGCTCTACCTGTTGGGGGCATGGAGAGTCGTTCCGTGTAATGTGCCCACATTGTGTGTGTGATCCTTCTCTTAGTCGCTTAGACACTTTCTCAGTTATCCGATCAGCTCTCACGGCATCTATGATGCACACATTACCCCTCCATGTATCATTTAGAAACCCTGTTCATTTCCTGATCCTCGGTGGGAGTGTCCACAGTGTGTATGCTACCCTCCCATTCATTGTTCAGATGCTCTCAGCTGTGGGGGCGCTGTGGTGCTTTTATTCAAGTAACTTTTAGTACTGAAATGAGCCTTACCCCCAGAGCATAGGTGTGGTGAAATGGATACCGTGGGCATGCCAGAGAAGCCTGAAGCACTTCCTAGAGGCAAAAAGGCAAACATTGTTGACAGTGTCAGGAAAGCAAAGAGCTCATGCATGGAGCTTGCTAAGAGAGACAGAACCGGTGCCTCTGTGGGATGGTGATGGATGAGAAGGAGGAGAAGGAGGAAGAGGAGGAGAAGGAGGAAGAGGAGAAGAGGAGGAGGAGGAGGAGGAAGAGGAGGAGGAGAAAGAGGAGGAGGAGAAGGAAGAGGAGGAGGAGAAAGAGGAGGAGAAGGAAGAAAAGGAAGAGGAAGAGGAGGAGGAAGAGGGAGAGGAGGAGGAAGAGGAAGAGGAGGAGGAAGAGGGAGAGGAGGAGGAAGAGGAAGAGGAGGAGGAGGAAGAGGAGGAGGAGGAGGAAGTTTCTGCTGTAGTTGCCCATGGGGCATGGAAGTCCCTGCTGACATTTTGTGTGGGTCTGTGGGTGTTAGCAGTCCATGCAGAGCCTGGTCCCACCTAGGACACCAGTGTGGGTCATGGCCCACATCCTCAGCATTAGGGAGCACCTCAGCATTAGGGAGCACAGCGTGCGAATGACAGAAGCATTGTGACCACTTGAACCCGTGGTTCCTTAGTCAGCCATTTGAATCAGTTGCCAGAGATCTATTGGAACACCATCTGACTTATACATCAAGACAAAGTAGAAATTATATACAAATAAATAAATATAAGCATAATGCCAACTGCAGCTCCTGGAGGGGTGGCAGGCCTTGAGCAGGGCTGGGGTGGGCATGTCAGCCCAGGGAACTTGTCACCACCAGGGTTCTGGCTGGAAAGATGGATGTCAGACACGCTTGAGTGTAGTCAATTCTTACTCTTTGTGGGCTCCGTAGGTGTGAACTCACCAACGTTCTGAAATGTACTTACCACCCCCAAATCAAGAGCTGCACATATGGAGGCGCAGAAGATTCTAGTCCTTTGATGATTATGCTCCCAACTGGGAGAAGCAAGGCCACACCCTACTGCTCCGTGTAGTATGCATGATGGTATGCATGATGGTTGGTACTGACCATCAACCTGACAGGAACAAAGATCACCTAGGGAACAAGCCCATGGACATGCCTGTGGGAAATGATCTCAGTTATGTTAGCTGAGCTGAGAAGAATGCCACCCTGGTATAGACCACACCATCCCATGGGTGGGATCCTGGGTTGAATACAAAGGAAAAAGCAGACAGAGCGGCAGTGTTTGCTTCTCTCTGCTTTCCGGCTGTGGATGTGAGCAGTTAGCGCAACTCCTGTAGGCTGCCATGCCTTCTCCCTTGGTGAGGGTGAGTGGCGTGGGTCGGAATGGGGGGATGGGTGGGGATGGCTGGATGGAGCCTTTTCTAGCTGGGGGAGGGGATGCAGTCCTTGGGGCAGTGGTTTTCAACCTGAGAGTTGCGACCCATTTGGCAGCTGTCTGTCCCCAATATTTACATTATGATCCATAGCAGCAGCAAAATTACAGCAATGCAGTAGCAATGAGCATAACTTTGTGGTTGGGGGTCACCACGACATGAGGAACTGTCTGAAAGGGTCGCAGCGTCAGGTTGAGAACCACTGCCTTGGAGACTCGGTTTCCCCATCCGATCACACGCATCTTGGATCTCCAACATCAGCTCCAAATACCCAGCAGTGGAAACACATGAAAACCAGTGGAAAGGGGGTTTCCAGTTTTGGATATTTAATCATTTAGGCTGAGGGGATTGACTCAAATGTGGAGGATATTGTATCACGACTAAGAAACAGACCCGGGGAACTGAGTGGGATCTTAGCCTTCGCCAGAGGATTCGACTTTCCTCAGAGCTTTAATTTCCTCAGCAATGTGACAAGATTATAACAAGAGTGTAATAAAGTAAGGTGGAAGGAGAGGGGGCAGGGAGGGACCTGAGCCATGGTCAACACCTGGTCTCCTTAGCTGTGGCCATTGATACATGTACGTTGCTAAACATCCACATGGATGGCGATGGTGGTGATGATGGAGGTGATAGTGATGGTGGCGATGGTGATGGTGGTGAAGATGGGGATGATGGTGATGGTGGTGGTGATGGTGATGGAGATGGTGGTGATGATGATGGTGGAGGTGATGACGATGATGCTATTGATGGGGTTGTGATGGTGCTGCTGCTGGTGGTGGCAATGTTTATCAGTAGAAAAAGGATGGGGAAAAAAAATCAGAACCACTACATGTGGCTGGTAGGAAGAAGAATGCCACAGCTAACCAGTAAGATGGTGTAGCAGTTTCCTGGGAGGGTAAAGAGAGTGTTACCACCTGGCCCAGCAATTCCACTCCTACTTTATGCTCCAAGCGTTGGAGACAGATAGCCACACAATACCGGTTCATGCATGTTCCTTATGGCACGGTGAAAGTCAATGCGGTGTGCTGCGTCCCTCAGCTGTGAAATAGAGAAACAAGCTGTGATTCCAATGTTGACCTCAGCCACGAGGAGGAAGCACTCAGCCGTGCTGCCGTGTGAGTAAACCTTGAACACCACACTGAGTGAGCCAGACACTAACACCATGCATGGCGTGATGACAGGCAGCCGTGTCCTAGCTGCCAAGGGCAGGAGAGGAGGGGAGGAGACAATGATTACTGATGGGGACAAGCCTTACCTCTGGAGTCAGAGATCATCTTGAACTCAATGGGCCATAGCCACAGCACCACACTGTGGACATCCTAAATGACAGCGAGCATTACACCTTAAAGCCAGTCTGTATGGCTGAGGAGAAGGCTCAGTTGGTAAATTACCCGCTGTGCGAGCATGGGTGTGTAGAGTGCAGCAGGTGGGGTGAAGGGCAGCCAGGAAGGAGAGGCAGGAAGTGGATGGGGATGAGGTGAATCTTTCAGGGCCCCGCCCAGTGACCCACTTCATCCAATGAAGCCTCACCTTACACAGCTCCATGGGTATCTCAGCCTATCCTGACTTAGGATCCGACAGTGGTTAGAGCCAGCCATTGAGATGAAGCTCTCAACTCTGATCATCCTGGGAAAAGTGAGACAGATGTGCCCAGAGGCATGCTGGGACTGTCTCCTGAGCATTTCTCATTTAATGAACTTGGCAGCTAATAAAACACACACACACACACACACACACACACACACACACACACACACACACACACACGCACGCACGCACACACATGCATGTGTACGCATCAATGGGCATAGAGGCCTGTGATTGGCATCAGTGGTTGAATCTAGACTTCACTGTTCAGTTGAGTCCGGCTCTCTGGTTTGCTTAGGGAATGGGAGTCTCTGCCTCCCCAATTCTGGAACTACATTGGAGTACCACACATAGTTGGCTTTTATGTGGATTCTGCAATCAGATCCTGTGCTGGATAGTTTTAGTCAAATTGACATGAACTAGAGCCAGAGAGAGAGAGAGAGAGAGAGAGAGAGAGAGAGAGAGAGAGAGAGAGAGAGAGAGAGAGAGAGAGAGAGAGAGAGAGAGAGGGAGATAGGGAGAGAGAGAGGGAGATAGGGAGAGAGAGAGGGAGGGAGAGAGGGAGAGAGGGAGAGAGAGAAGGAGAGAGGAGGAGGGGAGGAGGGAGGGAGGGAGAGGCTCTCATTTGAAAAGTTGCCTTTAATTAGATTGGCCTGGGAGCATGTCTGTGGGGGCATTTTCTTAATTAATGATCAATGTGTTAGGGTCTGGTCTACTGTGGGTAGTGGCATCCCTGGGCAGGAGGAAGTCTTGGGTTAGTGGTACTCAACCACTATCCTAGATGGTATAAGAAAGCAAGCTAAGCAAGCCATGAGGAGTAAGCCTGAAAGCCACGTTCCTTCCTGGTTTCTGCTTCAGTTCTTGTCTCCAGGTTCCTGCCTTGACTTCCCCCCATGATGGGCTCTGATGGGGACATGTAAGTCAAATAAACCCTTCCCTCCCTAGGTTGGTTTGGTTGATTACAGCAACTAAAAGCAAGGAAGGGCAGACAGGTCCTGGTGTCTGTGGGGCAAGCACCTTATCCACTGTGTTGTCTCTGTGGCCCCAGAAAATAATTTCACCCAGTGTTTTTAGTGTGGCCATGTCTTCCCTGTCGCTGGCCACATGGGAATATTCAGCCACGGAATTTTCCACTTGGTGCTTCATGGTGGCACCAGAGATGTTTTGGACTTGGAGCTTTCTGCAGTTTGGATCAGCGATCCAGGCTGCTTCTCTCCTAATCCTGGGAGCTGCCGCTGTTTCTATCCCTCTAACTAACCCCGGAGTCTGGAAAAATAGTTTCAAGCCATGTCTATAGATCCTGCTTCCTGCCTGAAAGTCAGTGTGATTAAAATGGCAAGCACTTTGAAATAGTGAGGGAGGCTCCAAGCCCCAGTACACAGTCCTGGAATGGTGGGGGTGGGGGTAGGGCCTGCCCCTTCCCTGGCTGCTTCAGAAGGGCTGAGGCCTGTGTGTGTGATGCTGGTTCCAACATCCAGACTTCTAAGCCATGCATTTGCCTGTTTATATGGTTTCAATGGGATGGGACAAAGAAGGCAGACAGTCGCCTAGACTTTCTGAAATCATTTTCTCCTCTCCAAGGGCTTTTACTTCTCCCAGTCCCTTATCAGAGAATGTCAAAAGGAGAAAAAAATAAGAAAAAAACCCACATATGCCTTGAAATGCCTTTAATCAGTTCTCAGACCTTTCATTTTTTAAAATCTATTCCCTTCTCCCCGCCCATGTCAAGACTTGAAATAAAACGATTTTTCCAGAAACGGATGACAGGAGGCAAGGGTGACGATTAATAACCTGGGAGCCTGTGCCACCACACCTGCCCTATTTAAAATGAAAAATTACCTTTTTCCCCCTTAGACTTTATTAAAAAGAGGATCAGAGGGGTGGGAGTTGCTGATAGCACACAGCCCATCAGCTGGGCGTCGCTGATGCCTTGGCGCTGTGGAGTCAACTCTCCTGGTTGAGCAGCTTGGGTAAGAAAATGAGGCTTTGTACTTCTTAGTGCCTGAACTTCTGAATTTGAGCCTCTGAGTAAGGAGAGGAAGCAGATTAGCCAGGGAAGGGAATGTGGTTGGCATGGTGGGATATCTTTCTCTTTTTAATCTCTTTAATTTTGAAGAAATACTTCAAGGGGGTGAGTCCCTGAAACCAGTAGAGTGTCTGTCTGTCTGTCTGTCTGTCTGTCCTTGGATGAAGAGTGGGCCATGCCTCAGCCCTCTAGGATACCATGTAGTTAATGGAAAAAGTGAAGGCATTGGTCTCCGTCTTTGGTGAGGCTTTGATCATCTTACTCATCTAAAACTTGATTAAACAGGCCAGTGACCCACTTCTAGGAAGTCAGGGTAGCTGATCCCCCAACTCTGGGACCAGCCACTGTCTCCCAAATGTTGTGTTTCTTCCCATTTGTTATTTCCAAAATTATGTGTACCTACCTGTCTGTGTGGGTATGTGCATGTGAGTGCAGGTGCCCTCAGAGGCCAGCAGAGGGCATCAGAAGCCCCCCCTCCCCCCAGGGCTGGAGTTAGTGATTGTGAGCCTTCCATCTCGGTGCTGGGAACTGAACTTGGGTCTTTCATAGCAGCAATATCCTGTTTTAAACACGGAGCCATCTCTCTGGTCCCAGCTCCCACCCCTATTTGTTTAAGACAGGAACATTTTTTTTTTATGTTTGTTTATTTCTTTTTGAGACAGGATCTGTCTGTATAGCCCTGCCTGGCCTGGAACTCACAGAGATCTGCCTTCCTCTGTGTTGGGATTAAATGGGTGTGCTACCACACTTGGCCTGATGATATGTCAGCTTTGATGACTTCCCTCAGGGGTTACGCACATGGGTCTTTCACCTAGGCAGCCATGCTAGGGATATAGGTGCTGTAAGAGAGCACATTAGCACAAGCTCACACACTCCCAGTCTCCAGGGCTTGGAATCAAGCAGCAAAGCGCAGACTCCTGCCTCCCCTCCTCCCCGCTGTACCTGGGGGGTGACTGACAGTCCTCACATCCTTTGGCTTATTGCTTCATCTGACCAGGCTCTCCTTCAGTCTTCACTTCAATTCTGTGTCCTTTCTCTATTGAAACAGATATCAGTGTGTAGCCCAGGATGACCTTGGACTTGTGATGTTTCTGGCTCAGTCTCCTGGGTGCCCAGGTGACAGGTATGTGCCATCAGTCACACTTGGCTCCTCTCCTCCTCATGTGACTATAGCTGATTAGGGCTAGCCTTATCCAGAAAGAACTCAGCTCAGTCCCACCTGCAAGGACTTTATTTGCAAATAGGGTGTTGGGGTTAAGATGCCGACCTATGGCATGGCTGGACCTTTGGCTCACATCTCTGTCCTGAGCCGAGGCCACATGCCGCCCTGCCCTGCAAGGGTCTGCATCCTCTGATCTGCCCTGATTCTTCTGCTTTGCCTAAACTGTGCTAGCCAAGCAGCAATTGTGCTAACCGAGCAGCAAGTGAGGGGGAAATACCAGTTCGAGGGTGGGTATTTACATCTGGGAATCCTAGTCCACATTCTTTACTGTGGGTTGAGGAAGTTCTGGAAGAATTTAAAAGTAAATGATACAGCAATCCAGCCTTCTTCTTAACACACCTGCCCTCCCACCTCCCCTCCTATCCCCAACCCCAGTCATCCCTCAGAGTGGGCCACCAGTCTTCATTGTTGGCATGATGACCCTTTAGCCAGCTGACATGTGGCCTCCTGGCAGGGCAGTTCCCTAATCTCATCCTAAGGAAGCCACCTCCCCTCCTCTTTCTTCTCTGACACCCTCCTTCCCTCCCTCCCTCTCTCCTCCCTTTCTTCTACCGTCCCTTTCTCCCTCCCTCTTCCCTCCCACCCTCCCTCCCTTCTTCCTTCTTTTTTGTTTTTTCAAGACAGGGTTTCTCTGTGCAGCTGTGGTTGTCCTGAGTTTGCTTTGTAGACCAGACTGGCCTCGAACTCATAGAGATCTTCCTTCTTCTGCCTCCTGAATCCTGGGATTAAAGATGTGTTCCACCGTGCTGGGCTCGTCCTATAAACGTTTCTTAACTGAACTGTTTGCTTTGGTTTTGGAAATCTGGGCAGGAACTTGCTGTGTCGCTTGGGCTAACTGAAGATTTTCATTGGGGTGCTTGTGAATCCACTCACTGTTGTAAGAAAACACTACAGTGGGAGTGTGGAAGGCTTCACTCAGTTTTTGTGAATGGCCATATCTTGTTTGATGGAGTCACATCCAGGATGCTGGTATGGATACAGTCCAGTGATCTTGCCCAGATATATCCAGTGCTGTGTGCATGCATGCATGCGTGTGTGTGTGTGTGTGTGTGTGTGTGTGTATGTGTGTGTGAGACTATGCATTTGGTTCTTCATATTGTTGTGCCAAGGTGGGCTCATGTGTCTACACCACTGTCAAACTATTGAACTTAGAGAGTTGTTCTCTATGAGGTTGTGGCAATGGAGTCAGGGAGTGAGCCCCATAATGTCAGTCCCCTTGTAGTACCCAAAGACCCCCAGGAGCCCTGTGCCCAGATACTTGGCTCCTCCATGCAGCAGTGTCATGTCGTGGTTTGTGTGGACCATCTGTCTGCTGCTCACCATTACCGAACATCACAAACTCTGTTTTCCTCCCTATAACCATGTGAAAGGCTTCCAGGAATGTGTTTGCTTGTCTGTCAAGTCTGTGTCCATGCTGGAGACAGACATTAAGGTCACCCTTTAGGGAAACATTATCCTTGGCAGTCTTTTAAAGGACCCTGACATGGTTGAATGTTGGGACTCATAAAAGGCAAGGACCAACTGCTTTGCTTTATGAAGTCTTAGGGAAGTGAGCTTCGCAGCCAGGAGACAGTGGCAGACAAAGAAACTTCAGTTTTGTTTGTAAGGGCTTTTGTAAATGTGTCTGTTACGTAGCACACGTGTGTACTAATGTGTGTATGGCATAATGAGCATATTGTCTTGTGCATATGACACTGAGCATGTGGTTTATATGCATGGTCTAATGTGCCTCTGATGGACATGCATGTGCTATAATATACTAATGTAAAACATGCGTGTGGAGTAAGGAACACACAATGTAACATGTATGTGCTTTGATGTGGTACAGTCTGATGTGTTTATGGTGAGGTGTGTGGTGGGGCCTGTCTATGATGGGACATGTATGTTGTGTGAGGGGCCTATGATGGGATGTGTGTATGATATGAGGTGCATATGCTGCAGTACATGTGCAATAGGCAAGCATATTTTGTGAGGTGTGTGCACATGCCATGAGGTCTGTGCATACAGCAGGTGTGTGTGTGTGATGAATTGCATATGGCATGAAGTATGTATGAGGTGTGAACACACTGAGCTACATATGGGGTGATCAGCACAGAGTGTGAGGTGCATTTGAGGTTTGGTATACATGGCCTGCAAGAGGTGTGCACACACAGTAGGAGATTTGCACATATAATAGGAGGTATGTGCACAGAGCACACAGTAGGAAGTGTGTGCATAGAGCACACAGTAGGAGGTGTGTGCACAGAGCAGGAGGTGTGTAGCCTGAGGTGTGAAGGGATGTGTAGACAAGGTGCAGAAGATGCACTGTGCCAAGTGTAAGCTGCTGTGATGCAAGACGCACTCGCTGTGATGTATCTGTGGTAAGGTGCTGATGGTGGATCTCTGCCCACAGTGACCCCACCCCTTTCCCCCTTCCTTACTAGCGTCTCTCTGTTCCTTTGTTCCTACTCAGGAGGGAATCTCTCCAAACAAGATTGGATTATCCAGTGGCCCACCACGGAGCCAGGGCAGGAGAGCAACCCTGTGTGTCCCCCGGAGCCCAGCCCATGGATCCGAACCCGCCTCTCCCAGAGCCCCAGGGTCCAGACCAAGTGTCCCCAGCACTTCTGTCATACCAGCCCTACGCCTGGGACCCCTGTGTACACTCACGTGGACAGACTCACTGTAGATGCCTACCCGAGCTTGTGCCCACCGCCACCCCTGGAGTCAGGCCACCGCTCCCTGCCCCCATCACCCCGGCAGAGGCACGTAGTCCGCACCCCACCTCGCACCCCGAATATTGTCACCACCGTGACCCCGCCTGGCACGCCACCCATGAGGAGAAAAAACAAGCTGAAGCCTCCGGGGACTCCACCCCCCTCCTCTCGGAAGCTCATCCACCTGATTCCTGGCTTTACAGCGCTGCACAGGAGCAAATCCCATGAGTTCCAGCTTGGGAACCGCGTAGAAGAGGCCAACACACCCAAGTGAGTGGGGCCCGTGGATGCGCTGGGGTGGCTGAACCCAAGGAGCCGCTCGCTCCTCTGGGGAAGTCGAGAGCAGACAGTCTTGTGTTTGTCAGTCCAGATAAAGGAAAGCAGTGTTGCACTGAGTGAAATGGGTTGGATGGAATTTTCAGGAGCTGACAGTTAACTTTTTACCTGATAGCCTTTGATATGTCTGGTTGTTGGTAGGCATATCATGGCTTGGGGCTGAATCTAAGTTGTGGCCCAGCTGGGCAGTGGTGGCCCACGCCTTTAATCCCAGCACTTGGGAGGCAGAAACAGGTAAATTTCTGAGTTCGAGGCCAGCCTGTTCTACAGACTGAGTTCCAGGACAGCCAGGGCTACACAGAGTCTCGAAAATCAAAAAACAAAAACAAAACAAAACCCCTCACTGGAACACAGCCAAGCCTCCCCTTGAGTGTTGCCTGGGAGCCCTTTAGTCGAACATTGGTAGGGTTGGTACAACCTACGGAGTCAGACATGCTTATCCTGTGGATGGAGGCAGGACACGTTTGCTGGACCCTGCAGGGTCACCTTCCTGCTGGCCTTAGACAGAAGTCAAAGTTACATGCTGTGAAGTATCTGGTAGACATAGTTAAATGAGTTTTTTTTTTAAAGGTTTATGGTTCGTCCAAAATAACTTTCATTTTAACATAGTGTAAATGTAAAATGTGGTTATTAAGTATTCTTTGTTCTTTATGAGGTCTTTGAAACCCAGGCTCCTATGAGTGACGGTGGGAGGGATCGTCAGAGGTGGGCAGAAGGCCCCTGGGGCTGTGGGGCCTGGGCACAGAACTGAGTTGGGATCAAAAAAATTAGGCAGGGAACAGCACCATTCATGACCTCTGAAAGTCAGGGACCCTTCAGCAGCTTTGAGGGAGGAGGCGGGCCTCTTCATAGAGGCCATAGTGTTCAGCAGCTTTGAGGGAGGAGGCGGGCCTCTTCATAGAGACCATAGTGTTCAGCAGTCAAGGCAGGGTCAGTTCTAACATCCACTATGGGAGCTGATAACAGTAGGCGGAGAGATAGAGGAAGCCAGGCACAAAAGTTCAAAGCTAGAGGGGCCAAGGCTGTGGACAAGGAGTAGAAAGGTGGTGGACTGGGGTGAGAGAGAGGGAACGTGGTGCCATTATACAACGGGAATGGAATCTGGGTTGAGAATATTCTCTGGTGCCAGTTGCTGTCATTTACATAACCTGTGAATCTTTGAGGTTACATTCAAAATGGCTTAAAACTGCCAATTGTACGTTAAGTTTATTTTGCCACAAACATGAGAACTAGGATCCTATGAGCCAGGAGGAAGGGCCAGACAGTAAACATGATAAATATTTTGGCTGTGCCAGCGGAATGGGTTTGTATTGTCAAGGCTCAACAACTAAAGCAGTCTGTCCACAGCAGGTGAGCAGATGGGCAGGCTGTATTCCAACAGAACCGTCTATAAAAACGGCTTCCAGCTGGCTGTGGTTGTAGTCTGTCTTAAGCTGTGCCGGGGAGGTAGTCTCTTTTCTGAGGGGCTGTGGAGGGGAGGGTGAGGCATCAGATGAAGGGTGTCCCAGCAGCTGGGAATCTTGGAGACCGTCCCTCAGAGGCTGAAGCACATGATAGAGGCTTTTCTGATCAGAGTTAGATTGGATGTCTATGATTTCATGAGAGCCACAGAGACAGACCTGGAGACCTGAGGTGAGGATGTAGAGAAGTCCAGGGAGGCTGGGTGTGAAATTGCCAGGATGGAAAGTGGTGAGAGGTCTGGGGTCAGTTTCTAGACTTATTGCAGTAAAATTTTTTTATTAAATTTGATTATATTTAAATATAGTTAAAATTATTTTTAAACTAATTATTAATATGATTAGAATTATATTTAAATTAATTATTAATATACTTATATCATTTTCCTCCCTCCAGCCCTCCCATGTACCCTTCCTCCTTACTCTGTCTTAAGTTCACGGCATCTATTTTTTAAAAATATATTTATATCATTAAATTATAATTAGATAATTATGTAAATCAAAATCAAATTATATATCATATATTAAAATTTAAATCAAAATATATTTATATCATTAAATTGTAATTATATAATTATATAAATTAACATTAAATTATATATTATACATTAAAATTTAAATTTAAATATATTCATAGCATTCAGTTATAATTATATATTTATATAAATTAAATTATATGTTGTATATATTAAAATTAAAACATATCATTTCCTCCCTCTAACCCTCCCATGCACCCTTCCCCCTTACTCTCTGCCTTAAGTTCATGGCATCTATTCTTGAAAATATATTTATAAATATATAAATATAGGCTGTTACTTGTATGGATATGTTCTCAGAGCCAGTCATGTGGTATTGGATAACCAATCAGTGTGCTCTTCCCTGGGGAAGACTATTTCTCCATTCCCAGCATTCCTCAGTTGCTTGTAGTTCTTTGTTATGAGCTGAGTCCTCGTGAGACCTATGCATTCTATCTGCATGGTTGGGCTTATGTGAGAAATGCCCCCTTTGTTTTCTCAGGGTTGACCTCTCTCCAGGAGAGTTTAACTCTAGACACACCTAATCTGAACCTTCCTCAAAGTCTTTCTTTTTTTCTTTCTAAAGATTTATTTATTTATTTTATGTGTATGAGTACACTGTAGCTGTACAGATGGCCGTGAGCCATCATGTGGTTGCTGGGAATTGAATTCAGGACCTCTGCTTGCTCAGTTCAGCCCTGCTTGCTCTAGCTCAAAGATTTATTTATTATACTGTACATAATAATTTATTATTATAAGGCACTGTGGCTGTCTTCAGACACAGCAGAGGAGAACATCAGATCTCATTACAGATAGTTGTGAGCCACTATGTGGTTGCTGGGATTTGAACTCAAGACCTTTGGAAGAGCAATCAGTGCTCTTAACCGCTGAGCCATCTCCTTAGTCCCCCTCAAAGTCTTTCAAATGGACCCAGTCATGTTCAATGGTGCTGGGGTTCTACATCAGGATCCAGAAGGGCTAAGTTTTGCCTGTGATTGTCTTCTGTCTGTGGCAGTGTTGAGATCGGTTCTTTCTTAAGGGAACAGGTCCCTGACCACCTTCAGGGACCTCCCAGATCCACTTTAAGGTAACAGCAGAAGAGAAGAGTGTTGTGGTCACAATAAGACAGGGCAGGGGTGGGGGGCAGCCCCTACTTAACATGTTCCAAGCAGCCCTGTGCTTCCACCAGGAAGTAGCCTTGGGACCTTGGCCTTGACCCTGGGGAGGCTCAGCTCGCCTGAGCCGGTTGACCAAAGAGCTTGGAATATGTTCATGCTTTTAAGACTGAGGTTAGGAGCCATTAGCAGATGGTGGTATTAATTTAATGGGCTGTGACCAGCATTGGGAAGAAGAGATTGATGGACTTAGAGGAGAATGTTTTGGGAAACATGGTGTGGTGAAAGAAGTTGCTCTGTGGAACTTGTTCACACCTGTGAACACATATGCACATATATACAGATTAATGCATACACATATGCACACATGTATACACATATACAAATGAATGCACACACATACACATATACACATATGCACACACATATACACATGTACAATCACATGCATATACACATGTATGCACAATATACATATGCACATATGCAGATATATATACATACAAATACATATATACATTACATGCACACAAATGTACATGCACACAAATAAATATGCACAAATGCACATACACATCACACATATGTATATAAATTTACACACATGTGTAAACATATACATATATCTGCACACACATATAGACACAATCACATATTAACCATAAGTACACATTTTCTGTTTTGTTTTTCCCATTGAGAGCTCTTACTACTCAGGACAGCTTTGATTCTAGAATGATCTTTACCATAAGTAGGTGAGAAGACATACATCTTCCCCTGTGTCTGACTGTCCCTCATCATGCTATGCTGGGAATGCTCCCATGGGAACTTGGCAGCCTGTCATCCACCTTTATTTCTTCTTGATGGAGGTGAGGCAGAGCTTTGGAGGTCACACAGGTCTTTCAGAAGACAATGGAGGCTTCCAAAACTGCCAAGCCCCATGTCTTTTCAAGTGTGTACCCTGGGAGGCTTTTGATCCAATCAAGACCACTTTGACTTTTTTATCCTTGGTGCATGGGCAGTATGTATCCCATGGTCTGGGTAGGTGTAAGTCCTGCCTCCTGGGAGCCTCTCTTCAGCCTTTACGGAAGAACAGACAGAAAGCAAGAAAACATGGCTGAGGATGTAACTCGGTGGGTAGTATGTAGGTAGTACCTTCCTAACATGTATGAGGCTGTGGCTTCATGCTGGGGATCCCATGGTATACTACCAGATGTAGTGACAGGTACCTGACACCCCAGCACTTGGGGCAGAGACAGGAGGATCAGGAGTTCAGTAAAAGCCATCCTAGGCTACATAGTGAATTTGAGACCAGCCTGGAACACGGGAGATTTTGAAAAACACAACACAACACAACACAACACTAACAAAACCACCAACAAAGAAACCTAACCAACCAACAAACAAACACAAAAACCCAAACCAAACCCAAATAAAACAAAAACAAACCAAAAATACAAACAGAAAACAATAAACAGAAGAGGACTCTTTAGTCTGCTGGAGCCTTGCTGTGTGGTCAGCTGGGGCGTCTCAGCCTTTGCCAAACTCCCCTGTCTACATTCTCAGGAAGATATTGTTGCCTTCATCCTCTCTCTCTCTCTCTCTCTCTCTCTCTCTCTCTCTCTCTCTCTCTGTCTGTCTGTCTCTGTCTCTCTCTCCCTCCCCTCCCCTTCCTCCCTCCTTCCCTTCTTCCTTCCTTCCTCCCTCCCTTTCTTTCTTTCTTTCTTTCTTTCTCTCTCTTTCTTTTTTTTCGTTCTTTCTTGGCTTTACTTGGCATTCCCAAAGACACAGCATGTGTGAAAAGGTGGCTCTGTTCACCAAAAGGAATGCTGGGTACTGAGGAAGCACCAAAAGTCTGGAAAGTGTATAAAAGAGGATAGGA
The DNA here is from genome assembly GCF_008632895.1 of Mastomys coucha. Classification (NCBI taxonomy): domain Eukaryota; kingdom Metazoa; phylum Chordata; class Mammalia; order Rodentia; family Muridae; genus Mastomys; species Mastomys coucha. The sequence goes on from NW_022196905.1 coordinate 110,929,327, forward strand.
CATGATGGTGTATATGTGTATGTGCACACACGTGTGTGTATGTGCATGCATGCACCACAGCATGTATGTGGAGGTTAGAAGACAGCTTTCTTTCTTTTAGCAGTCAGTCTTTCCTTCCACCACATGCATCTTGGGGATCAAACTCAGATTGTCATCAGGCTTCCTGGTGAGCAACCCATTCTCAGGGTCAAGCTGTTGCTTCTGTGCAAGATCTTGCTCTCTTGTCCTTGAAACAACTAAGGCGGAGAGGGGTAGAGGAAGAAACCTCTATCACTGCCTCGTGCACTTACAAAGACACACATGAACACATACACACATATGAACACACAATGAACATACACACACACACATGAATACATAGACATGGAAGCACACACATGAGCACTCATGAACACACATATGAGCACACACACGAACATACATGAACACACACATACGCACACACATGCACATACACATACACACACATGCATACACACACATTAATTTGTTTTTGTTTTTGTTTTTGTTTTTTGAGACAGGGTTTCTCTGTGTAGCCCTGGCTGTCCTGTAATTCACTCTGTAGACCAGGCTGGCCTCAAACTCAGAAATCCGCCTGCCTCTGCCTCCCAAGTGCTGGGATTAAAGGCGTGTGTCACCACTGCCTGGCTTTTTTTTTTTTTTTTCATGAATTCTATTATAAGTTTTTTTTTTTCAAAATCCTTTTAAGAGATAATTTAAGCTATAGTTTTAATTAGCCAATTCCCAGCTACCCTTATTTGGAAGCTACAGCTGTAAAAAACATAAGCAAGGAAAGATAACACCTCTACCCCTGGTCACTGGGAGCCACGGTAACTACTGTTAATGCTGTAATTGGGATCCTGTAGGCATCTATTTGGGTTTATAGTCATGTGACGTACCAGCTTTCCTTTCTCATGGCTGGAGCTGCATCTCCCTTCCCAGTACGACCCATTGTACTTGCACATGAATATGAATAATCCACTCATGATCTCCACTTTTACTCTCTTCTCTCTCTCTGTGTATGTGCGCTTGTGTGTGTGCATGAGATATGTATATATGTGTGTGTGGTGTATGTGTGCTTCATGTGCACATGTATGTGTGTACGCATGGATCCATGTGTGCACGCAGAGACCAGAAGAGGAGAATGGATGACTTGCACTGTTAGCTTTATCACATGCCCTTTGATACAGGGTCTCTCTTTCTGTCTGGGGTCCACCTGTGAGCCTTAGAGATCTTCCTGTCTCTCCCTGCTCTCCTAGTGCTAGGACGCCAGAGCACACGGCCACGCCTCCTTTTTGTGATGGGGGCTGGGGACTTGAACGCAGGTCTTCATGCTTGCTCAGCAGCCATCTTATCCACTGAACCATCTCCACAGCCCAATTGATCCTAGAAGTCCTCTCGTTTTCCCAGATCACATCTAGAATATTCTTGATGCTTGCCTCAACCTTTAAACCTTGTGTTATTTCTGTGAGGCCCGATGTCTCAAAGCTTTTACTGGCCTGAGAGGAGAGAACCAGGCTATGTAGGATCCAAAAATATCTATCTGTTTTGCTTGTGTTTGAACCCTGAGCTCTTCTACTCAGCCAATTCTGATTTTATGCCCGGTCTGGGCTGTATCGTTTGTAGTTTAGAAGAGAACAGGCCTGGCTGAACAGATTCATTATGTAAATTATATTTCAGGAGAGATCTTTTTGTCTATTTTAGAAAACTAATTATGTGCAAGTATTTAAAGTCATCGACATACACCTACAGATCATTGTGCTAATTATGACAAGGCAGGCTGATGTCAGAGGAGGGTACAGACGAACAGTGAACATGCAGATAGCAGAGGAGCCATTAAACTGGAAAGACAGCCCTCCCTTCCTGGTTCCATTACCTTTTAAGTTTGTCCTTAGGTACACTTGGTCCTAGAGTGACCCAGGAAGTCCAGAGCCACTGCAAGTATTGCTTCTGTCCCCGAGGCAGGGGGCAGTATGGTGTCAAGAGACCCATGTTAAACAGGTTGGAGACCTGTCCTGGTTAGATTGGCTTTTGTGATGAGTCCCAGGTTCCCAAAGCCGTGGCTCCTTCCTCACAGGTTTAAAATTCAACTTGAGAATTTCTAGTCCCCATACACCAATCAGAGGACATCTACCCTGAGCAAGTGGCCTGCTCACAGACACATAGCCACCTTAGGGTGGTCAGAGGGCCAGGAAGCAGCTTAGGGAGGACCTAGGCTCACTTTATCTGAGGGTTCTCTTGAAAAGTCCTGTGGGGTTGCTGTTAAATTCCTGCCAACACTTTTCCTCCCTCAGTCCTTCCTCCCCTTCCTCCCTCCCTCCCTCCTGTCTTTTCTCTCCTTCCCTCCATCTTCTCTGCTTTCCCTCCCCTGTCATCCCTCCATTCATCTCTTCCTCTCTCCCTCCCTTCTTCCTTCCCTCCATCCTTCCCTCCCTCCTGCCTTCCTTCCCTCCTTCCCTCACATCTCTTCTTCTCTTCCTCCTCCCTTCTTTCCTCCTTCTCACCCTCTTTCCTCCCTCCTCCCTGCTTCCCTCTCTCCTACATCCCTCTCTTCCTCCCTCCCTCCATCTCTTCTTCTCTCCCTCCTTCCTTCCCTCCCCTCTCCCTGTTTCCCTCCCTCCTGTCTTCTCTCTCCCTCCCTTCTTCCTTCCCTCATCCTCTCCTCCTGCCTCCTGTCCCTCCCTCCTTCCCATTTTCTTTTCCCCTTTATCTTCCCCTCTTTCTCTCCTACCTCCACCCCCAAAGTGCTTGGGAATCAAACCCATGGCCTCACTCATGGTGACACAAAGGCACAGAATTTCTTACTTCCAATCAATGGTGTCTTTCATAAGGCCTCTGATTTTTAGGTTTGGAACATATATCCTATCAAGCCATTTCTTAGAAGCATTTTTTTGTTGTTTGTTTGTTTGTTTTTTGGTGTCTTACATATTGTTGTTCATTCCTTTTTTTCCTAATCTTTTTGTCATTACTCCATATAAGGGAGTTCTGGGTCCTCCCTCTTTCTCCTTCTGCATTAATAAACTCCCCTTTCTCAACCCCAGGCCCCAGATTCTACTTTGAGGAAATAAGACATATTATTTATGCATGAAATTAGTACTGTCAGGTGAATCGATATAGCAATCAGATTTGGAAGTCAACAGAGACTCTTACAAGTCTTGGTCTCTGTCTGAGGAGGCACATGCAGACCGAGCAGCCATGGGTGGCTGTGGAGCTGTGGTTTTTGTGTGTTGATGCTATGATTCAGACCTAGGGACTTGGCCATGCTAAGGCAAACATTCTATCACAGCTCCCCTCCCCCACACAGGTGCGGATTTCTACCCATGCTCCTTCAGTTTGGTTAGGACTCCTCCCTGCTTGATCTTGGAGATACCGGAAGTTAAGTTGACATCATGGAAAAACTCATGTGAGGCTCCAGATAGCCATGGCTTTTGTCCCCTCCATAGGAAGGATGTGCAGATTGGCTAATGGCACCCACTGGCCTTGTGTGTAACCAGTTACAGCAGTGCTGGGTCTTGTACCTAGAACAGATGTGTGTATGTGTGTGTGTGATTGTAAGTTCAATCAAACAGGCACCAAGCACATGATGTGCCTGACATTCCACATGTTGTAGCTGACAGATTCTCATAGCCAACAGGAGAGCTAGTGGGTGGCACAGGTCGAATATGTTTTGTATCCATGATGCTTGGATCTAAGGGGCTTCAGACTTTGAAACTTTCAGATTTCTTATATGTGCAGTGAGATCTCTCAGAGGACCCAAGTCTAAAAATGAAATCCTTTTGTGTCTTATTGGCCCCTTAAGTACACTGCTTGAAGGTAACTCTATACCTCATTTATTTTATTTTATTTTATTTTATTTTATTTTATTTTATTTGTATGAATGTGTGTCTGTGTGTAGGTATAGGACAGACAACAACCTTGCTGTGGTTCCTCAGGTGTTGTCTACCTTTTTTGAGGCAGAGTCTCTCATCAAGTCAGTCCCTGGTCAGTGAGCATCTCCTGCTATGAGCACGTGGCCCTATGCCTGATTGTTTATGTCTTTTTTTAAATGAGGGGTCTGGGGATTGAACCCAGGTCCTCATGCTTGTAAGGCAACTACTTTATAGCCTTAGTTGTCACCCCAGTCATTTACACCACATTTTAAATAGGCTTGCTTATGAGACATAGTTTGCATGCCCTGATGGTGTTATGTGAAATGCTCAAAGAGGCTTGGATGTGGGACAATCCAACATCCCAGATGCTCAGTTGCTTGTAATACCACATTGCATTGGGATAGAATTCCTACACATGAAATCAGCACAAGGCTAGTTATGAAACCTACTACCGTGTGAGTAGCTGCTATACCAGTGTTTGATAATATTGGCAGGAAAGATGTCTGTATGCTCAGTACCGGCTTCTGTCAAAGAGGGGTTTCAATGACAGTTGATTGATGCCTTTGGTGCACAATCTGCAGACTGTCCAACTCTAGCAGGCCATGCTCTGGAGACTAGCACCCAGCCTCAACCATGCTTTCTATTCACTTCTATTATACAGTTGTTGCTTCAGAGGTGGGGTTCCCTGTGCCTCCAGGATAGCATTCAGCCAGGTTGTGGGGCAATGGAATGTTGATGTAATGACCCTCACATCATTGCCTTTTATAGAAATGGAAGGTGACACAGTTTCTATTATTTATATACAGGCAAGTCTGTGTGTGTGTGCACGCACGTGCGTGTATACACATGTTTGTGTGTGTTGCACTTACCTGAGTGTGCGTGTGAGACCAGAGTGAGCATTGAGTGTCTTCTCTCACATTCCTCTTATTCCTATAAAGTGGGGGCTTGCTCAAAACCTGGAGCTGGGCGGCATGCAAACACAAGGCCCCAGAGTTCCTCTGGTTTCCACCTGTGCCCTCCCACATCAGTACTGGGTTTAGGGGTGCAAGCTGCCACATCTGTCTTTTTATTAAAATGTGGATACTGGGATTTGAACTTGGGTCCTCATGCTTGCAGAGCAAGAACTCTTACCTGACAAGCCATCTCCCTAGGTCTGGCTAGCTTTTGACTTGGGTCCTTACTGGGTTTGAGATTCTAACTCCCCCTGTCTCAGGAGTTTGGGGAGTGAGCTTAAGTGTATGTTCCTGTGTCTGATGGCTGTGGTTTATGTCACTGGACAAGGGACAGGGTGCTTGCCTACTATGGAATCATACTCTGGGGCAGCAGCTTACACACTGTGGGCCCTAAACCACTATGGGAGGATTTTAAGAGCCACAGGAGATAATTTATCATTTAAAATTATTTACTATTTTAACATTATCAGAAAGGAGCAGGGCTGACATCTAGATCCAGTATCATCTGGTGGAATTTAATACTTATGATGAGGTTTTTTTTAAAAGGTCAATTTAAAGAGACAGCGAATAGGACTAGGAAGGTGGCTCAGCTAGTAAGTGTTACTACCAAGCCTGAGGACCTGAGTTCAGTCCCCAGGACCCAAATGGCGGAAGGAGAGAGACAACTCCCACAGGTTTTCCTCTGACATCACATGCATGTAAGCTTTCTTCCACTAAATAAATAAATAAACAAACAAACAAGTAAATAAATAAATAAAGCAAGCAAGCTATAAAGAAATAGTCAAGGAACAGCGTTCAGTATATGGAAGTCTCCTCATGTAACAGTATCTGTTACAATAAACAAGCACAGCAGAAATGAGAAATAGAAGGCACTGCGGGCGACAGGAGCAGGTGGCAGGATTGTCTGGTGTCTGATACATTGTATCAGCAGCCAGCAAGCAGAGAGAATGCAGGGCTCAGCTTCCTTTCCCCTTCTTCTGTAACCTAGAATGGTATCCCATGGATTGCCTTCCCCCAGGGTGGGTCTTTAACCTAACTTAGAGAATCCCTCACCAGGCTGTGTAAACCTTCCCATTCCAGGTGGTCCAGGTCTGGCCATGCTGACAGTTTTTAGCCATCACCACCTCAAGCCTCAGTTCTGTTGAGAAGAGTCAGGCTTTGCTTCTTTTGTTTTAGAATGTGAAACTCAGGCGGGTTAGAAAGAACAGAAGAGTGGGCAAGAACGGTCCTTAAACTATTTAGGTGTATTTATTGATGGGTGTGTTGGGGCATGCCTATAATCTTGGGATTTAGAACCCTGAGGCAGAAGGACTATCCTAAACTGGAGGTCGACCTGTGCTATATAGTGAGTTCAAGGACAGCCTGAGCTACAAAGTGAAACTGTGTCTCAAAACACCAAAGCCAGGGCTGAGGAGATGGACCAGTGGTACCAACCCTCGATGCAGAGGCATGGGGACCTGAGTTCTGAGCTCCACACCCACAGAAAAGGGGGTGGGGAGGCCTGGCTGCTGCACCTGGAATCCCAGTGCTGTTCGAGACAGGCAGATGGCTAGGGCTTGCTGGCTTCCAGCCTAGCTCCAGGTTAAGAGAGAGACATGTATCAAAGGAGTTAAGGCTGAGAGTGATGTAACAGGACACTTATCATCCTGGGTATTGGCACTTATCAACAAACATGCATACACATACAGACACACTCATGCTCTTACACAAACATATTCACATATATTCACACACACGCTGACACACAATCACACACAGATGCACACTCATACACATGCTGACACATTCACACACACATTCATACACACTCTCTTGCTCACATACACACACACACTCACACACAGAAACATTCACACATAAACTTTCACACACAGGCACACACATACATACACTCATGCTCACACACCCACACTCATACACACACTCAAACACACTCATGCACAACACACACACACATATACAGATACACAGTCACAAATACACACACACACTCATACACACACATGCACATACACATACTCACACACATAGACACATTCACACACACTTTCATACCCAGGCACACATATACACACTTATGCTCAAACACTCACACTCATATACACACTCAAACACACTCACACACATATACAAATACACAGTCACACATACACACTCGTATACACACACACTCACACACACACACACATTCACACACACTTCTACCCAGTCTTAGCTGATACTTGAGACCCTGTTTGCTAACGGAGCTGGGACTGTCTTATGGAGAACCCCTTTCCCCCCAGATCACCCCCACACTGATCCTATCGGCTCTGCTGCTCATGTGAACCCAGGGCTGCCAAGCCACCAGTGGAGCAAGGGTTTGCGTGGCTTAAGGATGAGTTTCAGGACTGAGGTTCTGAGAGACAGCGGCTCCACAGTATACAGCAAAGTGTGGCTGCCCTGAAGGGCTTCATTTGTCGGTAGGATTTATGGCATTCTTTTATCTTGCTCTGTGGTAATCGAGTTGAGTTTTTCTCCTTTCTCTGCTTGGCCAGTGGTGCCTGCCTTCTGGGAGGAAATGTCACTTGCTTGCCAAATTAAAAGCCCAGAATCTGTTCACTCTACAGCACTGAGCCATTGCTAGGAGAGAGTCCCTGCTCTGAGTCTGGTTCTTCGACCTATTTAATAGGCTTTGAAATGAACCTTTTAGTATAATAGATGGGGATATCAGAATTCCTTCTAGGGCCAGCTTTCCCCTCGTGCCTGGCTCCCAGATGGCACTATGCATCACAGAGGGCAGCTGCTTGAGACTTTGATTAAAGATGGTGGGTGACGGATAGTAGGGTAGGGTGGAATGGTGACATTGAGGCAGATGAGACCACAGCTGGGAACAGCTAGGATCCTTAAAGTATATACAGAAACTGGAGGCTGAGGCAGTAAAGCCACCCTGAGTCAAGGGTGTGGCCTCAGCTGCCAGACACAAGGCAGCCAGGGAAGAGTTAAGGTCAGCTTCACAAAGGGGATATGGGTGTGCATACTAGATGAGAGGACAATATATTCTGGGTCTGTCCTAGGATGAGATCAGCACCCCTCTACCCTGACAATAGCTATACTAATATTCTTGTTGTGGAAAGGTACCTGACCTAGGCAACTTATGGAAAGAGGGAGTTGCTTTGGTTTGCAGTTTGAAATCCTACAGTTCATCGCTATGATGTTGCCATAGCAGAGGGGGCGTGGTGCAGCCGGTCTCCACCTAGGAAGCAGAGAGGGATGAATGCAGAAGCTCTTCTCATAGACTCACATGGTACTACATTGATGGACTGAGCAAACTACAAGATGGCGCCACCCATATTTAAAACTGGCCCTTACAGCCCAGTTAACCCAGTCTAGAATATCTTCCCAGACCTGCTCAGTGGGGTGCCTCACAGGTGACTCTAGGTCCTGTCAGGTTGACGAGCATCACAGAAGGCTGTCTGCTTGAGGCTCTCTCACACATTACCTGGACATGTGGCATGTTTCTGAGTGCCTGGGTAATACCATGTCCCAGAAAGGCTTCTCTGGTGAGCACCTGAGCCCTGTTTCCCAGGAGCTGACAATGGAGTCAAGAATTAGCCAGTCTCCCAAGAAAGTTGCCGGCAGTGTGGATTAGTTCAGGTTTATTTAATGCTGTCATTGGGTTGTCCAGCATTAAGACAGTTGTTCATTTTCTCACTCTTCCTGGGTGTGTATTTATGCTTGGCCTCCTAGAAGGGCTCTCTGTAAGGAGGGCTATTACCTGTCATGCATGACCTATGAGTTGTCAGAGGTCCCTGTAAGAGTCCAGGGAATACAGATGAAAAAAACCCCCACAAATTTTATTTATTTTAAATGTGTTGTTGTTGTTGTTGCTGCTGCTGGTGGTGTGTGTGTATGTGTGTGCTCGCATGTGTGACAGGTTAGGCAGAGGTCATTATCAGGTGACTTTCTCCCTTGCTTTCCTTCTCACTTTTGGAGACAGGGTCTCCCACATGAACCTGGCAACACTGGTTGGCCAGTGAGTTCCCAGGAACTGACCTGTCTGCCTTTGTTCCTTCCCCTATCTCTGGGGCTACAGCTGGATGGTACCACCTGGCTGCTCACATGGGTGCTGATGCTCGTTCATGCTTGCACACTCTGCTGAGCCCTCTCCTTGGGTACCTTAACTTTTTCTTTAAGAAGATCATGATTTGGAAGAGACAGTGAAATCACTAGTTATAATTCAGTGGAGAAGGGCTGATAGGGGAAACAAATCTAGATGATGCTCAGTTAAGACACTTTCTTTTTGGAGCCAGTAACAGCTTCCCAGAGAACTGTCCTCTAACACGGGGGCCTGCAGACAGTTCTGTAAGAAGCCAGGGGGTAAAGGTATCAGGCTTTCTGGGTCTCTCTGGTCTCCTCTGGGGTCATTCTATTCTGCCATTGGGAAGAAAGGCAGCCATGGACAGTAGGCAAATGATGGGTGTGGGCATGTTCCAATAAAGTTTTACTTATAAGAACAAGGGGTGGGCCAGATTAGCCCTTTGGGTTGAAGTTTGTCTGTGCCTAATCCGAGAGGGGATCAGGTAAAGAGAATTGGGCAGAGAGTATACCCGGCAGGAGAGTGGGAGGCCCTGGAACTAAGGCCACTTTGGGGAAGTGACGTGTGTATGTGTGTGTGTGGGGGGGGGGGACCAGAGGGTTAAGTAAGAGTCCAGGTTTACTCTGAGTCAGTCAGTAGGGAGCCTCCTCCCTACTCTCTGTGAGGGGGGCTATCGGCTGTCACACATGCTTTTAGCTGTACTACATTTTGACCTTGAGACTTTGGTCCAGCTGCTCAGAATGCCTTCCTTCCTCTTTGTCATTAATTAATTCTTGCAGGTGTGCCCCGAGCTTTCCAGAACACCACACAGTGTGGTTCTGGTGGCGAGGCTGAGCGGAAGCCAATGGGAGGCACAGCCATCTGCTTCTGGTGGTTGCTGGCAGAGAACAGAGCCACAGACCCTCTTCTCGTACCAGACACCTCCCGCCTGCGTCACCTCCAGTGGCCAGGTGACAGTTCCTGATGGGTGGCTTAGGCCTGTGCCATTTAAACTGAATGTGGCCGGAAACCTTCTGGTTGCTCGTAATGAGCCCTGCCCCCACTCCTGTCGCCTGTAGGCTGGAGGTATCCATTAACTCAAATTAATAGAGGAAGAGAAAACCCTTTAACAACCCTCTGGACCTCCAGACAGGTCCTGCTCCACCATAGCCAGACTTCCATGAATGAGGAAGCTTTTCCCTCAGGGCTGGCCAATCAATGGATTTCAGGAGGCAGATTCCAAGCTGTCCTTTCTAGACCCAGCTTTGTCTTTTGAACATCAGGAAGGCAGCCTCTGTGAGTGGCCGTGGCTCCCCTTATAGGAGGCCACCCCCACATCTTTCTGCCTGTATATTCTTATATCAGAGAACAGACAGTTGATATCAGAAGTAGCCAGTGTTTACAGTAACCACCCCATGGGTTCTAGCATCACCCTGCATCCACCCACAAGGCTGGTTTGTCGGCATCTCTTCTTAAGAGGTGGTTCTTGTTTCCTTGCCCAGAAAGGTATCAGAGGATCAAATCTTTCGACAGAGCTTCGAGACCATAGATGAAGGCTCAGGAAGTGTTTAATGGATGGATGAATGAGAAAGTGTTTAATGGATGAATGAATGAATGAATGAATGAGTGAGTGAATGAATGAATGATTTCTCCTGGTTCCCAGTGTAGAACAAGTAAGTGAGCCAGCTTCATGTTGAGACCTTATTCCTCAGCTCCCTCAAGACAGGGTTGTCCCTGTCAAAGCACACTTCAGTTCCTTGATCCTGCAGGGTGGGGTAATGTAATGGGAGCCAGTGGCTGAAAACACCCCTCACTGTCCAATTTTAGTTTTCTATCTGCGGCTGTGACACCCTTACAAATCAGCATAAGGGAGGAGAAGGTTTATTTGGCTTACAATGCCAGGTTCCAGTCATCACTGGGAGCAAGTCAAGACAGGAACTCAGGCAGCCAGTCACATCCCATCTGCAGTCAAGAGCAGAGAGAAAGGAACACACCTGTGCTGCCTGCTTCCTTAAATAGTTCAGCATTATTTGCCTAGGGTATGGTGTTACCCACGATGGGCTGTACCGGGTATGTCTGTCTCATTGGACAATTAAGACATTCCCTCACAGACATGCCCACAGTCTGACGTGATCTCCACAATTCTCTCGTTGAGGTTTTCTCAGGGCATGCTGGTTTGTGGCAAGTTGACACTTAGAAGTAACCATCACACATTCCTTCAACAAAGCTAGGGCTGTTTTTGTTTGTTTGTCTTTGTTTTGTTATTTTTTTTGCAGTTGGGAGTGAGAACACTTCCACACTGTTTTAGGCAGCTTCTGTTCTATTGCATCCAAAGATGTGTTTCCCTGTAGCTGCCACAACACACGTATGGGTAAGATGAGCTTGCATGAGTCTATTCTCGGAGAAAAAGGCTACACTGCCATTGGTATTGAGCTGTGGGTGCTATAAAGGCTGTTAGATTATATTTGCTGTTGCTAAAAATGATGCCATGTGGATGACTCTTTGTATTTGATAAACCCTTCTGTGCTCATTGAAGACCCCTACTCCCCAGCAACACTTTGAAGTGGAGCTGCTGGTTGTGCAGCACTAAAGGAAACTAGCATGTCCCAAGTAGAGGACCCAATTCCTAATACACATGCACCGTCTCCAGTGAGACTTCCGTGAGACTGCACCAAGAGCCGGGTGAGGGGCAGTTTGTGGTTGTCTCCGGGGCATACTTGCTGTAGTTGCTTGCCACAGCTGGTCCACGAGGTAGAGGTAACCTGAAGATCTCAGGTTGCCACTGCCCTGCCTTGCCCTTCTGTGTCTGTCACTCCCAGCTCAGGTCCCAGCCAGAAGCATCATACAAAGTGTGAGTCTAGACAGAGAGCCAAGGGTCTCCAAAGCCGTTCTCCTCACTTGGCGGATCTCGCAGGATGCTCATGCCAGAGCACTGTTCCGATTTATTCTCAGCTGCCCACTTAAGTTTTCAAGATTCTTTCTGATGTGCGAGGCATCTTGGGGCTCGACGAGCTGCAGGGGCCTCTTGGAAGTTAATGTCCCGTTCCAGGTTGTGATGGACTGCAGCTGGGATATCTGCCTGGGGCCAATTTACTGTGAGCAGCCCGGCAAATTTGGCCTCCAGTGAAGAATTTGAGAGTTTACTTAATCATGGCAGGCTCAGTGTATTAAAGTGGCAAAACTTGCCAGAGGTGGGGCCTAGCGGCAGCGCCTTTACCTATATCCTTCCCACAGTCACTCTGTTGCTACATCCTCTGCCTCATTCCTATAGGAGAGGAACACATGTACCCATCTCCCCTTCTCTTCAGCTTCTGTATTTACAGTTTTGAAAACTGAGATCCCTTTTTTATACAAAACCCAGCCAAACAAACTGTAGGGCTGGCGGGCTGGTGGGCTGGTGGGCTGGCTCAGTCAGGAAAGGTGATTGCTTCAAAGCCCAAGGAGCCATGTTTGATTCTTGGGAGACTCACATGGTGAAAGGAGAGAACTAACTCCCACAGGCTATTCTCTGACCCCCACAAGCTCAATCTGACTGTGCTCTATCCAGACACACAGCCATACCCACCCCACCCCCACCCACCCACACAATAAAATAAATAAATAAATAAATAAATAAGTGCAATAAACTCTACCAAAAGTTCTTTTAAAGAACCTCAGATTTCAAGTCCAATGGGTTTGTGTTTGTGGGGTGCACATGAGTGTGTGGGTACATACCTGTGTATGCACACATAGAAGCTACAGTAGGATTTGGGGTAACTGCCTTTATCACTTTCTGGATCCCTTTGTCTTCACCCCAGTGCTGGAGTTCCAGGCACATCAAACCATGGCAGGCTGTGTATGTGGGGACTGAGGATTCGAACTCAGGTCTCTAAGTTCATACAGCAGGCACCCTTACCCACTGAGCCATCTCCCCAGCCCTAGGTTAGATGAGTTTTGATAGCTTATGTTCCCTGGTACCCATAACCCCAGACAAGATGAGGAGCGTGCCTTACCCACTCATGCCTATCTCCCACCATCATAGCCACCAGAAGGCAACAACTGTTCTAATTCATAGTATACCGCTTGGATTTCATGTGGGATTCCCTGTAAGTGGAAGCATGACGTACGCATGCTTTGGTGTCTCACTTGTTTCCCTCAGAGGCTGCCACTGGGATTCACCTCTGTGCAGCACGGGGTCTCTCTGACATGTGTGAGCAATTGACAGTTCATTGCTGTGCAAACAGCAATTTACCGGTTCTCAGCGTGTCTGTCGTTTCCCAGTGCCTACAATGCCGTACGATGGAATGTTGCAAACAGTTTGTTGACTCCAGGCTAGAAACCCCCAAATCAAAGTGTTCACTGAGCCGTGAGCCCCTGAAGCTTCTAGACAGATTCCTTTCTTGTCTCTTTGTGATTGCCACGGTTTCAGGCAAGCCTTGGCGTTCACTGGCACGGAGCCATGTTGTTCAAAGTCAGCTTCTCTCCTCTTGAAGTGAGTAGGCTCCTCTCTATTGTAAAGGTGCTAGCCGAGAGATCAGGCTGACTCTAATTCACCTTGACCTTATCTTAACATGTCCCCCATCTACAAAGGCCTCAACTTGCCAACTAAGGTCACACTAATGGGGACGAAGGGTTAGAATGCCAGTGTGTGTGTGTGTGTGTGTGTGTGTGTGTGTGTGTGTGTGTTTCAAGCTGTATCTGCCCAACAGCTAAAACTGCCAGGCATCCTTCCATAAATTTACTGCCCCCCCCAACTCCAGTGTGTGTATGTGCATGTGAAACATATGTGTGTATATATACATCTATATATATGATTTACATATCTGTGTGTACATATATGTGCATACCTTCCATAGTACCCCTGTGGATGGCAGAACAGAGGACATCTTGTGGGAGTTAGTTCCCTTTCTCTGCCATGTAGATCCCAGACATGGAACTGAAGTCCTTGGGCTTGGTGGCTGTACCCACTGAGCTGTCTCACTGACTCATGTCCTTCTGTCAGAATGTGAATCACCCACGCATCCTTTTGCCTATTTTTTAATTGGGATGTTTATGTTGTAGTTACTGGATTGTGTGTCCTATATCAGAGATAATAGACATTTCCCCCCCGTCATTAGCTCTCTTTCCTCTAATTAATTGTCTCTCAAAGAGCTGAAGTTTGCATCTCGATGGAGTCTGAGTTATGAATTCCTTTTCTCTCGTACATGGTGCCTTCCATTTCTTAAGGCGCCAGCCAAGCCCAACCTTGTCAACACATTCTCCATTTTCTTCTGGATACTTTATAGTTTTAGCTTCTGAGATGGGCTTATGGCCAAGCTCATGTTAATCTTTGCATACAGGAAGTCAAGGTGTAGGAGCTTTACAAGCCCACGAGCCCATGAACACATCATGGGGTCACCTGAAACCTTTGTCAAGTGTGAATCGGCCACATGCATGTGGACATCTTGCAGTGGTCTGATTTTTTTGTGTGTTAGTCCATTTGTTCATAGGTCTGCGTACTTGAGTGGCAAGACTACTCCATCCCTTCCTGCCTTCCTCTCTTTCCATCTACCACTTCTTTCCTTCCCACCCTCCCTGAGGATTTCTGGGTCTGAGGTGAGTGTAGGTTCATCTCTTAATCCTACATTCCTTTCTGCTGCTGTGATTAAAACATTCTGATCAAAAACAGCTCTGGGGAGAGTTTATTTGACTTATACTTCTGTGTCATGGGGTGTCATTGAGGTTAATGGGGGCAAGAACTGAAGCAGAGGCCATGGAGGGCTGCTGCTTACTGGCTTGCTTCTTCTGGCTTACTCAGCCTGCTTTCTTATAGAACCCAGGACCACCAGCCCAGGAATGGCTCCACCCACAGTGGGCCGGACCTTCTCACTTCAATCATCAATCAAGAAGTTGCCCTGCAGGCTTGCCTACAGGCCAGTCTGATGGAATCAATTCTTTGAGTGAGTTGACCTCTTCCCAGATAGGTCTAGAGTTGTGTCAAGTTGACAACCAACCAATACACTCCTTAAAGATGATGCTCACACAACAGTAGCACTTTGTCAAAGCCAGGGCATGGGCATTACATGCATGCTGTCACCACAGGGCAGATGTTTTCAGATTTCAGTGGTTAGTATATTTCTCTGTGCATTGTTTATAGAGATTTTAAAAGAATCAATCCCAAACAGTTTATTACTTAAAAGAGGACATGAGCTGTTAAAGAATGCTTGGGGAGGGGAAGAAGAGAAGGAGAGAGAGAGAGAGAAAGAGAGAGAGAGAGAGAAAGAGAGAGAGAGAGAGAGAGAAAGAGAGAGAGAGAGAGAGAGAGACCTGGGTTCTAAGCCAGCTTCTCTGTTGGATTGGATGACTTGCTCACTTGCTTTTTTTTTTTTTTTTTAAAGTATAGAGTTACATTTATTTATGTATTTATTTACTTATTTATTTATAATGTTCGGGTATGGGGACATTTGCCACGGAATGCAAATGGGCCAGAGGACAACTTGTAGGAGTTGGTTTTCTCCTCCTACTGTGTAGGTCCTGGGGATGACCTTGAACTCTAGTTGTGAGGCTTGGTGGCAAGCCTCCGTTCCCCACAGAGCCAGATGTCTGTCCTCACTAGCAGGTTTGTTTGTTTGTTTGTTATTCGGTACCATCTCTCACTCTTGCCCCACAACAATGTCCTGGCTGAGTTATGGGCCTCAGCCTCATACTCCTCTTGCCTGTGACTCTAGCAACGAACCCCTAATCTTTCTACAACCAACAGGAAAAGGTCAAGTTTCTTCTTGGCTAATGAATGACTCATCAAGCCAGCACTGATGGCTCACCAACAGCCATCCCTCAGAGGGAACAAAACCCACCCTCCTCTCTGCTGATGCCTCCCATCCATTCTTGGCATGCTCCTGAGTGTCTGACTGGTGACGTCTGCCACGTCCCTGCCTTGCAGACCATCCGGATAGTAAGGCTGTTTGCTGCTCCGGATCCAGAGAGATGTGTGATACAAGCTTCTAGCAACACAGCTAGGCAGAGCCTCCTAGCATTTCAGGACAAAATGAAATGATGTTCAGGGTGTCATGATTCACAGCCGACTGGTCTGGATTCCACACTTGCATGGAAGATGGGTGATGTTGTAATACCTCTAACACCCCAGTCTCCAAGGAGTTACTACTTATTTCTCCTACTTAGCTACAGCTGCCAACTTGACATAGCCCAGAATTATCTTCATCTTCCTCTTCCTCCCCAGACAGGGTCTCATGCATTCCAGGCCTTGAACTAGGTGAGAACTAGCTATGCAGAAGATGACCTTGAACTCCCTATCCTCTTTGCCTCTACCTCTGAGTACTGGAATTTTAGGCATGCTTTATCACACCAGTTTAATATGGTGCTGGATACCTACTCCAGGCATATATGCTCAGCAACTGTTCTACCTCCAAGTCAGGCTCCACCTAGTCAGGTCTTTCTAGAAGATCCCAAACAAGTTGCCCCCTTTTGCCACAGCAGAGTGACTAAGACAGTGGTTCTCCACCTTCCTAATGCAGCAACCCCTTAATACAGTTCCTCAAATTAAGGTGCCCCCCAACCATAAAAGTATTTCATTGCTACTTCATAACTGTAATTTTGCTTCTGTTAATGAGTCATAATGTAAATATTTTTGGAGACGGGTTTGCCAGAGGGGTGGTGACCCACCAGTTGAGAATCATTTAACCAAGGGGAAGAGAGAGTCGAGTCTCTTTCATATGGAAAGGGACACTAGCTATGGGAAAAAGCACCAACTTCCAACTTCTAACATATTGGCTTCAGGAAGCTCCAGGACATCTGGTCGACCTGGTTTGGGGTTCTCATTCTATAAGGCCAAACTAGAACCTTTAAGAACTATTTTATTTCACCTCTGGCTGGTTTTGCTTAAACAACCAATACATCTGTATGTGGCAGTCCCTGGGATCCCTAATTCCTCTTAGGGGCAGGCAGGCGAGTCCACTGGGCAAGGAGGATCTGCCTGCTGTGTGAAGATAGTGGGAGCTGGCATTTGGGCTCAGAGAAGTGGGTCATATTAGGGTTTGCTGAGGATTGGGGTATACTGGAGTGATCCAAGCCCACCTTGAGTTGGGGTCATGCTACCTTGTAGTGAGGATGCTGGAATTTTGGTTTCTATAAAAATCACAGAAATATTTTAAGACTATGTTTTGGTTTTAATCCCAAGTGTAGGATATGGGGCTGCTTTGCAGCAGCTGATGATGATTTGCCTTGAGCTCTAACAGAGGCATGGCTTTGCCAGCTGCAGAGAGGTTCTGTGATTTGGAATTCTGGGAATTTTTCAGAGGGTCTGTAAGTGCCAGAGCCCTGATAGGGGGTGGATGGTTGTTGTTCGTTTAGGGGCATTGGTTGTGGTTTGTTAGTAGTCAGTGCTCAAAGAAAAAACAAGAAAAAGGAAATTAGATTCAAGGATCTCTGTTTCCTCTGTCCTCCTTCCTCTCCTATCTAGTGATAGAGCATGAAACCAGGGGTAGGGGGGAATAAAGGGTTAGAAAAAGAAGAACCCACAAAATAGCAAAGACCAGCTATGGTACCTCTCTGGTTGGCTACAGTACCTCAGGGTGGATCTGTGATTGTTCCAGTTATCAAGAGAAGTTATATATGTGGACATTCTCCCAAGTATGAATTTTCTGTATATAAAAAAGGTTTCCCACTAATCCGGATTATAACCTTGCATAATCCAGACTTAGTTTCCCTACAGTCCTGATGTTAATCTGCAGGCTGTGAGTCTTGCAGAGCAAATATAGAACCTTCCAACATTTTTATGCTGTGTCTCCCCACCACCACCACCACCACTGTCCCCTGCTACCTTGAAATCTAGTTGAACAGAGAGGTTACTGGATCTGCCCTTGGGCAACCAGTTGGGAAATTTCAAGTTCCTTTTGGTAGAGAGATGGTGACCTTATATTATCCCATTTGACAATAGCGATACCCTATTTCAAAAGCCCAGAGTCTGCTTTCTGTTGCTATGATAAAACACTCTAGCCCCAAACAGCTTAGGGGAGGAAAAAGCTTTTTTGGCTAATGTTTCCAGGACCCAGTCCATCACAGAGTGACGTTAGAGCTTGAAGCAGAACCTGTGGAGGATGCTGGCTGCTAGGTTACTGGCTCACTCACAGGCTTATGCTCAGGTGGCTTTTCTTACACATTCCAGACTCACCTGCCTCAGGATGGTGCTGCACAGTGGCCTGGGTCTTCCCGCATCAGAATTTACCATCAAGAAACTCCACCCCTACCCCGCCACACCCCACTCCATTTCCCACCCTGATCTGGGCAGTCCATCAATGGAGGCTTCCCTCTCAGGTGTCTCTATCAAGTTGATGATTGATGCTAAGTAGGAAAGCATAGAAGGAGTGAGATACTGGAAGCCACGTTGATTGATGGTAGGCCCAGGAACTAATTCTGAATCATCCCACTGGGAGGGACTCACCTGAGCCTGAGCTTTGCTGAGCAGTCTTGATCCTTTTCTCCATAGCGGCCAGTGAGGTTTGGTAGAAATGACTTCCCCGAGAAGGTGCCTTTCCCATAATACTCTGCAGCGATGTTAGAAGAGACTGTCTCCATTTAATCCATAACCTAGTTAGTGAGCCTTTCATCAGCCCCCCCCTAAGCACCTCTGGACACCACACCATTAATCTGTGTGGAGTTAGTATTTTAATGAAAGTCGGAAAAGCAAACTCCTCTTCTAAAGCCCTTGTCATTGACCCTTTTCTTGGTGAAAACACAAGTTACAGTGGCTTCTCCCACAAAGTGCATCGGCTGGCTTTAATGACTGCAACGTTCTCTCAGATGGTGGCTTCAGGTCAGTTGGATCTAGGTGCTTAAATGAAGTCTAAGAAATTCAGTCTATGTGGTCTCTTTTTTTCTCCAAGCCTGCTTCTTGAGTGGTTCTAAGCTTCTGCTTTTAGTGGAAAGAGAAACCACTTTCTTGAAGGATTTTGTGATGGTCCTGATCCCGACTAATTTATCTTTAGTCCTGGGCACAACTTTGAAGCCATCACATCATTTGGTGGATAATAAGAGGTTTGCTGGGCCAGATGTTCATACATCTGCCTGCTCCATGAGGTAGCATGTAGGTGGGCTTTAGGTAGACAAAGCTGACTTAGGTCATCTATGTATTTTATATTATTATTATTATTATTATTATTATTATTATTATTATTAATTATTTATTTATTTTACACTCTGATGGCAGCTTCCCTTCCCCCCTCTCCTCCCAGTTCCTCCCTCTAACCTCCCCTGCCACCTACATCTTAATAATAAATAAAATGTCAACTTTTGATCAGTCTGCATTGAGGCTCAGTAGAAGTTGTCCAAGTGACTCTCTTTGCTTTGGCACCATCGTGAGGGTCTTCAGGAATCTAGCAGGAGAGTATGTCACACACCATCTCAGGTGGCCCTGAGGAGCCTGGAAATGGGCGTGCTTTGCTCCAACTCTAGCTTTGAAAGTGGCCTTTTGCTTCCGGTACTGACTTCAGAAACTAGGCAGAGAGGAGCAGAGGCTGAGATAGCTGGGTGGTACATCCGGGAGCCATCGAGGGAGAGAAAAACCCACGTGAGGCCCGAGAATAAGAGCAGCAGATTTTAATAGCTCTGCCATTAGCTTAGAAGGAAACTAGAGCTAGTTTGTTTCTTACTGCATTTCACCAATGCTTGATGGTGGCAGTCACTTAGGTCTCTTCCAAGACTAAGCAATTTGATTTAGAGCTAGCTTTTTTTTGAGTCTTCTGCCCATTGCCACGGAACCCTCATCAATGTTTAACCCAGCTATGGCCCTGAATCTCTTCAGATGTCCTATAAACAAAATTCTCCTCTTTACCTTGGAAAGATCAGAAAGCCCAAAGCTAGAAATGTTAGCAAATGATCTGTGAAGGTTGGCCCTCAACCCTAGTCCCAAGGCTCCTTCAGAAAGTCTACACCAGGCCCAGGACAGAAACGAAAAAATTTTTGGGTGAGGTTATGCATCCGGATATTACTGTCAGTGCAGAGAGTCTGTAGCGAAGTTGGAAAGATTTATACAGATTGAAAGATGACTGAGAAGCTCAGGTCTGTAGTGGAGATCAGGATGAAGAGAGATGTGTGAAAGATTTTATTCTGTCTATGTAAGTACACTGTAGCTGTCCTCAGACACACCAGAAGAGGACATCAGATCTCATTACAGATGGTTGTGAGCCACCATGTGGTTGCTGGGATTTGAACTCAGGACCCCTGGAAGAGCAGTTAGTGCTCTTAACCACTGAGCCATCTCTCCAGCCCCAGGCCTCAGTCTTCCACAGTCCTTGATTGCTGTGATGCCCACAGCAGGCATGAGGGCTACTCCTTACTGTTACACTGAAAACTGTATGTGTGGTCCATGGTATCTTCTTTAGTTTTTATGGTGCTTAGTGTGTGTGTGTGTGTGTGTGTGTGTGTGTGTGTGTGTGTGTGAATCTCTTCCAAATGTGCCCCCAGCAATCTAGAAGGAATGTGTGCAGGTTTAATGCACATGAATGACGTCCATTACCTCTGTGTTTCAAGTTGACACAAAGAGTCAAATATTTAGTGTGGATTAGAAGCCTCAAGGGTGAAATGAAATGCATTAAGCCCAATGAATGTAAATAGAATTCAGAGTAATTTGGTTAGAATGTAGTAATTAGAGGGCATCATTGCTATTTGAATTTATAGTAATCAATATATAGAATATGTGTGTGCTTGTGTGTGTGTGTTTGTGTGTATGTGTGTTTGTGTGTCTGTGTGTGTTTGTGTGTGTGTGAGTGTATGTGTGTTTGTGTCTGTGTTTGTGTGTGTGTCTGTGTGTGTTTGTGTGTGTGTGAGTGTATGTGTGAGTGTGTGTGTTTGTGTGTGTGTGAGTGTGTGTGTGTGTGAGTGTGTGTGTGAGTGTGTGTGTGAGTGTGTGTGTGTGTGAGTGTGTGTGTGTGTGTTTGTGTGTGTGTGAGTGTGTGTGTGTTTGTGTGTGTGTGTTTGTGTGTGTGAGTGTGTGTGTGTTTGTGTGTGTTTGTGTGTGTGTGTGTTTGTGTGTGTGTGTGAGTGTGTGTGTGAGTGTGTGTGTGAGTGTGTGTGAGTGTGTGTGTGAGTGTGTGTGTGTGGGGGGCTGTGATTGGTGCAGGCTTCTCCCCAAGCCATTTGCCCTCTGTTATATACTTTAGCTACGTTGCTGCCTTGCAAAGTTGGCAGGTCAGAAATACTCACAGTAACTTGTTGCTTAGAGAAATGGAGCCTCCTTGAGGTTAATTGAGTAGACCAAGGTCAAAGAGTTAATTAGGAGGAAGTCAGGCAGGGGCGGTTTCCACACAGCAGACAGGAGGCCACCATGATTGTTATTCCCAACCTCTCATAGTTGCTCCAGAGACCTGCAAAGGAAGCAGTGGGGTTGGTCTTAATTATTTTAACTCACTGAATCTGTCTCCAGATATTGTGACAACATATAGTTAGTTTAAAAGCTGATGTGTCTGAGGGACTGGAGCTGCGACTCAGCAGTTAAGAGCACTTGCTGCCCTGGCAAAGGACCTGAGTTTGGTCCTAGCACCCTCCTATTCACAGCCACCTGCCATTCCAGCTTCAGGGGCTCTGAGGTGCTCTTCTGGCTTCCATGGGCTCTTGTGCATACACACACACACACACACACACACACACACACACACACACACACATACATAAACACACACAGACATATATACACACATACACACATATATACACAATACACTCATATACATACACACATACATTAGACACATATATATACATATTCACACATACACATACAAACATACACATATAAATATATACATACACACATACACATACACACATATACAGAAACATATACACACATACACATATATACACATACATACACATATACTCACACATACACATACACATACATATACATACACACATACATATTCATACACATATACACACATATGCACATATACATATACACGTATACACATACATATATACACATGCACACACACACACAAACACACATATCATGTCCTGTAAAACCTACATCTTATATGAGCATCTCTACACTGAAGAGGCTCACCAACCATATCTGACTGCGGGATGCCATATTGGATGGCACAGTCTAAGCTGTCCATACTAGAGGCCACACATCCATCAGAGCTAACTCTTCTGGTTCCAGTTCATCCTTTCCCTTCAGTAATATTTATTAAGCTTTGGCTATGTGTCATGTGCTGAGGCTTTGATGCAAATTAGAAAGATTGGATTTTTTTGCATGGGAAGTACATAAAATTTATAGTGTCACAAGTAAGAGCAATTTCGGTGTCACACCATGCTGCAGTGGACCTCCTAGGGAGAGATGGAGAACAGTAGAGAGGCCCAGGCTGCCCTGTGAGCTGAGGTTCAAACACAGGAACAGTCATGTGTGTAACAGGCATAGAAGATGCTCAGGGAGAGAGAGCACACGTGCAAAGGCTCAGGGGCAGGACAGCACAACCAGTACGGAAAGGGACTTGGTTGCCTTGGTATCCTGAGTACTAGATGCACAGAAGGTTGGCAGTGAGTGTTTGCTGCATTCATCGCTGGCTGGGTGGATGGGGTGATCTGATGAGTGTGTGGAAGGACAGACAGACAAACGGATGAAAGAGTGGAAGGAGAGATGACAGCTTAGTTTACTTCCTATTGCTGTGGTGAGCACCAAAATGCCAAAAGCAACTTGGGGAGGAAAGGGTTGATTTATTCTGCAGGTTAGAGTCTGCCACCAGCACCACCACCACCACCACCATCATCATCTTCATCATCATCATCTTTCCCTCTTCCTCCTCCTCCTCCCTCTACCCCTCCTCTTCCTCTTCTTCCTCTCCTACTCCTCCCCTTCTTCTTTTCTTTCTCTCCTCCTCTTCTACCTCCTCCTTTGTAGAAGGGCTTTGTCTGCATGTATACCTACATGCCAGAAGAGGGCATCAGATCCCCTTTATAGACGGTCATGAGTCACCATGTGGTTGCTGGGAATTGAACTCAGGATCCTCTGGAAGAGCAGCCAATGTTCCTACCTGCTGAGCCATCTCAGCAGCCCCTCAGCCTGCTTTCTTACCTGTCCCAGGATTACCAACACAGTAGACCAGGCCCTCCTACATCAATCATTTATCAAGAAGACACCCCCACAGACATACCCGAAGGCCAATTTGAGGGAGGCAATTCTTCTGTCTTCCACATGACTGTGACTCCAGTTTGTGTCAAGTTGACAAAAACCAAACCAGCACAACACTTCCTTACACAACTGGGGATGCCATGAGATTCTGCTGCCCCTGTCGGCTGGCTTCAGTGACTTACCCATGGCCTAGCACCATGCTGAGGTAAACGTGGGACATGCAGCTTTCTCTGCCTCGGTTGGCCTTGTTCTGGGGCAGTGGGAAAGGGGGGTGTCTCCTGAGTGTTTCTTTGCAGAGGTTTGGAGGTGGAGGGAGTGGTCCAAAGTATGGAGCCTGGTGCCAGCGTGGGGCCAGCTTAGGGGTTTCATTACGGTTAATTACAGCTGCACCTCACTGCGAGGGAGCACAGGTTCTTATTGCTCTCAGTGGAGAGAAGCTTCCACCGTGCCCTTAATGAGAACTTTGTCTCTGGCTGGCATGAAATCAGAACGTGAGCATGAATTTAGATGAGGTTTTTAAATCCACCATGAGCAACCCAGAGAGGCAGCTTCCCAAATACCTGCTCACTCCCAGGTGAGTCTTACCAGGGTGCTGGGAAGAAAATCAAATCCCAAAGTAGAAGTTTCTAGAACTTGCAGGAAAAGGGTGAGATTTAGGAAGCTTTGTGAGGAAGAGCGTCCGGGCACTGTGGGTATCTGTTGGATAACTCTGATGGGTCCTGGGGAGGAAGGGTGTTCTCAGCCTCTGCCAACCAGATGCCAAGCAGCAACCTCAGCCTTGGCTAGGATAACCAACAACACTTCTAGACATTGCCCATTATCCTCCGGGCTTATCGCTGCAGACGAATTCAAAGTCCCATGTTTGAACTGTTCTCTGCTTGCTGTATGACCATGGACAAGGGGCTAATCCTCTCAGAGGAGAAATTGTTTAAGAAGGGGTTGGGCAGGATGAAATGAGGCATCAGTGAGGTGCCAGGTAGAACGTTGTCCTTTACAGCATCCTACCCCCTGTCCCTTCTTCTGGGACCCTAGGAATGTTTCCTTTTCTTTGTACGCCTCTAAGGGCCAAGGGGCATAGATGGAGGGATGAGGGATATAGGGATGAGGGACAGAGGACTAGAAGGATGGAAGGACAGACAGATGAGGGATGAAGGAATGGAGGGAATGGAGGGATGGAAGGATGAAGGGATGGACAGACAGAGGGAAAAGAGATAGAGTCATAGAAGGATGGAGGGCTGGAGGGGCAGAGGGATGGAGAGATGGAGGAATGGAAGGATAGACAGATGGGGAAAGGATAGAAGGATGAGGGATGAGAGACAGAGGGATGGAAGAATGGAGGACAGACAGATGAAGGGATGGAGGGATGGAAGTATAAAGGGATAGACAGGTGGGGGAGGGATGAAAGATAGAGGGATGAGGGATGGAGGGATAGAGGGACAGAGGGATGGAGGGACACACAGAGAGGGCTGGTGGGATAGAAGAATGGATGGAAGGAGTGAGAGTGAGTTTTGGAGGGGTCTGCCGTTCTGGCCCAGGTCTCAGGGCTTCTCTGTGCTGCTCCGTCTGTTCTTGTGAGGATTCAACATGGGGGTGGGGCATGCAGGCAAGATGACTAGAACTAACCTTCTCTTCAAAGAATGGCCGGGCTTATAATCTGCAACCTTCATGTAACTCTTCCACCTGCTACTCCAAAAAGAATAAGAGATCAGTGAGATTCAACTTTGATCCATCCTTCCCCTGAGTGACTAGTTAATGAGCCCCACTGTGGTAGGGGCAGCTGCTGACTGGCCCTGACTCCCAGTCACTAAAGGAATCCCCCCTCACACTCCTCACACCCACCACACTTCCTCAGATGACTAAAGTGAGGAGTGAATAAAATGGAGGGAGATCTTTGGCTCTTCTCCATCCCCAGCATCCCAAGTGGGATGAACTCGTTGGTTTGTCTGTCCCTGACTCAGAGGAGTCAAGGGCCAAACTGCTGGATTTCAGGTGACCAGGAGATCAAGTGTTCAAATTCCCAAGACTGTGGAGGATGTTTCATGTAAACCATCACAACTAGAGACGGGGAATGTAAGATGAAATAAACCCCTTTCCCAAGGAGATGGCTCAATGGGTAAAGGGCATTTGCCACCAATCTCTATGACTTGAGTTTGGGCCCTGGGAGCCACTTGGTGGGAGAAAAGAACTGACATCTGCAAATTATCCTCTGCCTTCCATGTGTGTCTTGTGGCATGCACACCCCCTCCTCTCCCACAAGTTACTACACATTTTTGAGAAGTTTAAAAAAAAAATCAAGAAACAACACCAGCATTGATCTCTGACTGTGTCTTAAAGTTTCTATCACTGTGATGAAACACCATGTCTAAAATGCAAGTTGGGAGAGAAAGGGGTTTATTCAGCATACACATCCATAATCCATCACTGAAGCCAGGACAGGAACTCAAGCAGGGCAGGAACCTGGAGGCAAGCGCTGATGCAGAGGCCATGGGGGGGGTGTGCTGCTTTTTTAGATTGTTCCTCATAGATTGCTCAGCCTGCTTTCTTATAAACCCCAGGACCACCAGCCTAGGAATGGCCCCACCCACAATAGGCTAGTCCCTCCCTCATCAATGACTAATCAAGAAAATGTTCTACAGGTTTGCCTGCAGCCCTACCTTAAGAAGGCATTTTCTTAATTGGAGTTCCCTTCTTTCAGACGAATCTACCTTTTGTCAAGTTGACACAGAATTAGCTAGCACAGACCTCTACTCTCATGTAAGCACCTTCACAAATGTGCATTCATGCCCTCACCACATGCATACACACAAGCACACACCTGCACCCTCTCCCAACACAATGGTGCAGACCATTTATTCAGCTCTGTTCAGTATTTCCCCCTGAGATAAAAGCTTTATAATTTTCCATTCTTCTGCCTTAGGGTCCGAGGGCAGCCAGCTTCCCATAACCCACCCAGGACAGCCTTCTGCCTGGCCCGTTCCAGGCTCCCCTCCACAGTGCAGGAGAATGTTCCAGCACTCTTATCTCCCAGTGCTGGGAAACTCTCTTTCCTTGTTGTTAAATAAAAGATGAGAGGCAGATAATAAAATCCAGTTTTCCCCGAGGCCTTCCATGTCACCTGCCAATTTTTTCTGTTGGTCGTTTCTCTTCCCCTTTTAAACAAAACAGAAATGAAGGTTTGATGGCTCAGAGCAAGAGGCCATATTCAAATGGCCTCATTACCTGTCACACCAGGCTGTGTTTTCATCTCTTGTTCTTCTCCTTAGATTGTGCTTGGCAATTCAATATGTCAGCACCCTGGTCAATGTCTGTCCCCACTTGCCCCCTCCAGCACTGGCTGCAACCTTGTTCTACAACCTTTCTTCTTCAGATGGGAATGGGGTGTGGAGACTCTCCAATAAAGAGCTCTTAGCATTCTTGTTCCTTAGATCCTGGTGGTTCTTAGTCCTGGTCAGTTAGCCTCTTCCCAGGATGCTAAACCACACTCAGGAGGTCTGCAGTCCCTTCTGATGTTCACATTTTTGGGAGTGGGTAGAGACCAGAGATATTGTTCCCCGCATGTGATAACGTATGTGTATGGAGGGTGCTCAGCGTTTGTTATTTGCCTAGTTGCTTTGTTAAGCTGGAACTTATACACCTTGTGACGGTGCACACATATTACTTCAGCACATGGGAGGCTAAAGCAGGATGATCATGCATTTAAGGACAGTCTGGGCTACACAATGAGACTTTGTCAAAGAGCCGAGTGCAAGGGACTGGACAGATGGCTCAGCAGTTAAGAGCACTTACTGCTCTTCCAGAGGACCTAGGCTTGGTTCCTAATACCAACATGGTGGCTCACAACTAATAAATGCCCTCTTCTGGCCTCCTTGGGCTCCTGAATTTATGTGGCACACATAAGCTCATGCCGACACACATACAGGCACGTAAAAAATAACAAATAAATAAATCTTTAGAGAAGATAGCCAAGGACTGTGAAGGTCTCCATGGTCCAGCACAGGTCTGACAAATATTATGAGAGCATGTTGCTTACCCTAGGTGGCCATGGGTCCACGATTTGTTCTTCTGACAGGAGGTGACTCATTGCTACACAGCCTTGGCCTCTGAGCTAAGCAGGCACTGTCTCAGAGAGCCCAGCTGTACTTGCTTGCAAAAGATCACTCTAGCTTGACTCGTAGACGATTTAGACCCCTCGGAGGGGGCCAGGGAGACCCTTTCCTGAGCTTCTTCTACCACGTGCTGTGTGTGGCTCTACGCTGATTGCATATGGCCTCGGGGAAGGGCTAGTGCATAGATGCTGGTGGAAAGGCTAGGGGAGAGGCTCCATCTCTGCACTGTGGGGAGGCTGCACCCTGAGGCCCTTTTGGGGGAGAAGCCTCCCGCTCTGTAGGGAAGCCCAATAAACCCACTCTGGTGAAGTTCTGCCTCGTGTTGCCATTTAAACCTTAGGGGGAGGGTCGGATGTGGCTTATGTCTCCTTCTGGAAAGGCATTTTAGTGATGTACTAAAGTTCTCATTTCTGAGAACTTTCCAGTGGTTGAAGTATAGAGAGAACAGTGTGGGCAAAGGACATGATGCTCGGGCATGCAATTTCACCTCCTAGGTTCTCAGTTTTCCCATATGTGGAGCAGGGTTGGCTACAATGTATTTGAAATACTCTGCTTCAGACTCTCTCCTGAGCTTTTTGTATACTGGTGGCCATGACATGAAAGAAGTTGTCCTGCTGTGATAGACCCTGCCCACTGAAACGGTGAGCCAACACAAGTCTCTCCTCTGTCTGTTATGGACATTTGGACAAGACTTGGCCCATTAGGTGTGAATTTACCTTGTATGGACTACACCAGCCCCGCCCCAGCCCCACCCCAGCCCCACCCCTAGCCCCAGTCCCAGCCCCAGCCCTGCCTCACAACAGAGTATTTGTCTTGTGGACAGATCCCTTCATTTTATAATTGAAGTGACATTCCGAGAGGTCAGTTTGCTCAAGATCGGGCTCACAGCAGCTACGCCATTTACGGTTAGAACACAGCTCTGAATCCAGGGCCAGTTGCTCCTTTCCCTGGCTGCCTCCCCCCACCCCAATTCCATTTTCTTTCCAGTTATGGCTTCATCTTCATCCTGAGAGCTTCTGCCCCATTTCTGGGTGAGCTTTTCCTGTTTGAGTTTGTAGAGAAGGAAGGATATTCGTTGGTGATGGGGAGATGTTCATTTCCTAATTCACCAGGTGTCAGTTGTCTGGCTGGACAATTACCTCTCCAACACACACTCCCTTAATATATTATAATCTAGACAGAGACATTCGGAAGGGTTCCAGGGTGGGGCCACCATCCCCTGCTTGTCTCCACTTCTTGCAAGTGCTTGCTGCCCTGTCCTGGTAGCTGGATCTGACCGTCCTGGTTTGCTTGCTGATGCTGTGATAAAATACAAACGAGAAGCCACTTGGGGAGGAGTGAGTGCATTTCAGCTTATAGCTTATACTCCATCACCAAGGGAAGCCAAGGTAGTCACTCAAGACAGGAACCTGGAGACAGGAACCGAAGCAGAAGCCATGGAGTGGTGCTGCTCACTAGCTTGCGTCCCGCTTCTGCTCAGGTACCTTTCTTATATATCCCGGAACTACCTGCCCTCAGATGGCTCTTCACACAGTGAGATGGGCCTGCCTACATCAATTAGCAATCAAGAAATTTCCCTAAAGACATGGCCAAAGGCCAATCTGAAAAGAGTACTCCTTCATTTGAGGCACTTCTCTTCCCAAGTGACTCTGGGTGGTTTGAAACTGACAGCTCAAGCCAACTCTTGATAGTACCCCTATTTTAATGTGTTTGAAGGGAGGTGATTTGGATCCTGGAAGGGAAGCTTGTTCTGTCAGCACAGTGCAGTTGGGAAGTCAAGAAGTCCTGACATGACACTACCTGTCAGCTTTGGAAATTAGCTTGATGTGGTTAATGGGACCATGACTCAGGCTATATTGCCTGACTACCCCAGGGACCTTTTAATTCCTCCTTTTCCTTTTTCAGTTGGATGGGTTTATTTGATGTCTTATTATAGATTCTAATTTTGAGGTGCCGTAAATGACACTTCCTCCTCCCACCCCAGCATCGTCACTGAACTATCCGGGTGTCTATTATGTGGCAGGCACCTCTGATTAGTTCTGGGTTCAGAAGTGACAGAGATAAACAAATTCCACCCTTGTGGAGTGGCTCTGAGAGGGGAGACCACAGACCTCCACACCTTCACCATAGGTATCTGCTGAGCCACCAGGAAGAGACGCTTGGTGTTGGGGAGGTGGGGTTGTAGGGGATCAGAGTTCGCCCGTGGCATCAGTGAAGGTTTCTAGAGGGGGCTAGAGGGAGGATTGAAGTCAAGGTTTGTGCATGTGCAGAGGTCCTGGAGAGGGCAGGAGAGTATGCCGCACCTGACTGATGAAGAAGTCCAGGGTGATAACAGAGAAAAGGAGCTTGGGTATTCCTTTCAGAACCTGCAGAGTGCATGGCTGCTATAAAGAAATGGACCTATAATTGGTGTCTTCAAGGAATAGAGTTTTCTTTTCCTCCTATTATTCTGGAGTCTAAAAGTCTAAGCAAGGTGTCTAAAGGCTCTAGGGAGGGCTATCCCTTGCCTTAGATAATGCTAGGACAACTTATGGTGGTGCTAGGCATTCCTCGGTTGGGTGACATCATTTTAACTCAGTCTATCTGTATTGTCTTTGCACGGCTTTCCCCTAGCCCCCTTTCTCCCTCAGCTTCTGGTTACATCAAAGCTCTCCCATCCTTCCTCAAATAAGGACACATATCCTTTGTTTAGGTTACAAATAGATAACTGAGAATATGTTCACCTTGGTATTCTTTTTTTTTTTTTCAAGACAGGGTTTCTCTGTGTAGCCCTGGCTGTCCTGGAATTCACTCTGCAGACCAGGCTGGCCTCGAACTCAGAAATCTGCCTGCCTCTGCCTCCCAAGTGCTGGGATTAAAGGTGTATGCCACCACTGCCTGGCTACTCACCTTGGTATTCTTAATGGAATTCCACATACATCATGTTTCCTTTTCTTCAACTAGGGTAACATCACAGGTTTGGGTGGTTGTGGCTTTTGTCAGGGTATGGAGCCTAATCCTCCCCCAAGACAAGGGTGAAACTCAAGAGGTCACCAGAGAGTTGTTAGTAAAAGTGTGGGATGGAGTCACTAATGCTCTCTATGTTTTCATTACATCATCTATCTTTCTGTCTACCTACTGTGTGCACATGTGAGTACCACAGCGTACATGTGGAAGTCAGAGGGCAACCTGTGGGAGTTGGTTCTCTCCATCACGTAGGCTATAGAGATCAAATTCAGGTTGTCAGGTGTGGTGGCAAGCCCCTTTACAGACTTGCCATCTTGCTATTCCCACACTGATGCTTTTAGATGCTTTCTCTTCTTTAGAGAGATAGGAGATGGTGAGTGTTCAGGTTAAGAGATGAGACACCAGAACCCTGTTACAGGGAGTGAGGAGTGCAGAGAGGCAGATGGAGTCAGAAAGGCCGAGGGAGTTCGTGTGTGTGTGTGTGTGTGTGTGTGTGTGTGCATGTTGCACATGATATGAGTGTGTGTTAATGTGCCCATACATGTGTGTGTGTGTGCATGCACATGGTATATGTACTTGTATGTGCATGTGTGCACATGGTGTGAATGTGTGTTTGAGTGTTCACATATGTGTACATACACATGGTATGTATGTGAATTTGTGTGTGTGTGTGTGTGTGTGTGTGTATACGTGGTATGTGTGTGTATGCCCATGCACTTGGGGTATGTGTGTGTAGGTATATGTAGTGTGTGCATGCAAATGTGTATCTACATACATGTTCACATGCATGGAGGCCAGAGATCAACCTTGGGTGTTATTCCTCGGGAATTGTCCACTTTGTTTTTTAAGACAAGGATCTCTCACTAGCCCAGAACCCATCCCACAGGCTAAGCAGGTCGATCAGCAAGCCTTGGGCATCCTTCTGTCTCCTCTCATGCCCCACCCTGTGCTGGGGTTGCTAATGTGCCACCCTGCCTGTCTTGTCTTCTTGGGTTCTGGGGGACTGAACTCAAGTCCTCATGCTTGCAAGACAGGCACTTTATCGACTGAGCTGTCTTCTCAGCCTGGGAACTCTCTTCTTTCACTATTAGCTAGAATGATATAGTCCAGCAGTTTCCTCTGGTGGTTTCAACATTGAGCATTGTACCAAACCTACTTGCACAGGATGTTTATGAAATCAGAACAGGCAACTCTCCTTTATCTGAGAGAGGCTGGCACTCACTCAGTGAATGCTCTTATCTCTTGGCTTTCTTGTGCGTAAATGTTTGCTTTACTGCAGTTAATAGCATCCTCACCTAGCTAAGTGCACGCAGTGCCAGGCGGGCAATTACAGCCCGGACCGGCTTGATCTGTCTCCGGCTCATTGACAAGGCATCATTATTTTTCAGTAACATTATTATTTTTTGCTGTAACAATGAGGCTTGTTCCGAATGGGGAAAAATAAACAAGAGAGATAACTTGGAGCGCACTGAGAGTTGTATTTAATTTGCACTTAATTTGCATGTCATTAGGCAACTCCTTGAACCATATGCTGAAGCCTAGGTAGGTGACGGGGCAGGTGCCTGCAGCCCATCACTGTCCCATGGGGTGCCTTAAAGGGGAGGGAAGCCAAGAATCGGGGCTGTGGACTCTGGGTCCAGAGTCCTGTGATCACATCCAGCAGTGTGTCTCTGTGTGGCTTGTGTGTGGGTCCACCGTCACATCCTGGTGTTCTTTGGTCACATCCACACAAAAGCTCCATACCCTTGGGGAAAGAATCCTAGCCACAAGGTGAGAATATTTGTACAAGTTCATCAGGCTGATGG
Source organism: Mastomys coucha (assembly GCF_008632895.1). Classification (NCBI taxonomy): domain Eukaryota; kingdom Metazoa; phylum Chordata; class Mammalia; order Rodentia; family Muridae; genus Mastomys; species Mastomys coucha. The sequence continues at coordinate 110,961,167 of NW_022196905.1, forward strand.
CTGAATTAAATGAGGTGATGTGTTGATAAGATTAAGCAGGCGAATGAGGATCACACAGGGGATGCTTTCCACAGATGCCAGACCGTCGAGTGGTCCACAGGGATTCCTGGATGCCTTGCGTACAGGTGCTCATGTGCTGTTACCTGCTGGCAAACCCACAAACATCTCTTGTCTCATGAGGGGCGGGGCTCCAAGTCTTCAACAGCCACTCTGCAGTGACCCTATTCCAGGGTGGGCCACATTCTGTAGTGATTTTTATGACTTAAACCAATTCTAGGATGGTGCAATAGATCCCGGGAGAACTTCCCATGCATCTCTGACTCTCAGCATAGAAAGATCCAAGCGTTTCAGACAGTTCTCTTTTGGAGCTCATAAGTGCAGGTGCCTGAGGGATCTGGATCCCCAGAGCTAGGGTTATGGCAGGCTGTGAGCTACCTGATGTGGGTGCTGGGAGCCAAATCCAGGTCCTCAGCAAGAGCAGCGAGTGCAGGCCACTTCTCTGTGTAGCCCTGGCTGTCCTGGAACTCACTCTGTAGACCAGGCTAACCTTGAACACATAGAGATTCATTTGCCTCTGCCTCCTGAGTGTTGAGATTAAAGGTGTGCACCACCACTGTCTGGTTCAGAGATGGCTCAGTGGTTAAGAGCACTGGCCACTCTTACAGAGGACCTGGATTTGATTCCCAGTACTTATTTACCTATTTGTCAGCAAGTGCTCTTAACTACAGAGCCATCTATCCAGTCTAAGACTGGAACTTATATTTCATTCTCTCTCTCTCTCTCTCTCTCTCTCTCTCTCTCTCTCTCTCTCTCTCTCCCTCTCTCTCTGTCTCTCTGTCTCTCTGTCTCTCTCTCTGTCTCTCTCTCTCTCTCTCTCTCTCTGTCTGTCTGTCTCTCTCTCTCTCAATATGGCTTTCACTGAATAGTCCTGGCTATCCTAGAACCAGCTATGCAGAGCAGCCTGCCTTAGCCTTTGAAGTACTGGGCTTCAAGCACTACCTCACTCAGCTTAAGGCTGGGGCTCTATGAGGTGACATCCAGACTCCTAGACCTGACATGAGGATGTCCTAGGTGTTCTCAGATGTCTAAGGGTCTGTGTTAGTTGACACTGTGGTGAATCCTACAGTGGACTAGAGCTGACAGGGCCCTTATAGAAGCTAATTCCATCTGATCAATCTAATCTTCTCAAAAAAGCTTGAGTGGACTGGGTACGCACTGAGCTGGTGGCTGAGCTGTATGGGAACACCTCCCCAAGCCCTGCCTTCTGCTCCTCACAACTTTAGGGGACCCCTCCACCCACATGGTGAGGATAGAGGCCAACTTCCTTTGCAGAAGACAGGTCCTTGGTTTGTTGCCTCTGAATCCTTGCTCTCTTTAACTGCTGAGACTGTTCTAGTCACCTGAGGACACTCAGTGCTATGATTACTTAGAAAAATGAGCCTACTGTGCACCTGCTGCAGAATGAACTCCACTCCCTTTGGGGTTCACCATTCACTGGTTTCCTTATGATCCGGGTAATATGTCTATCATGGTTGGAGTGAGACCTCGTTTAAACCCAGGCCTGACGTGGCAGCCTCCCTGGGCGGCAAGTGGCAGGTGGCTCCATTCCATACTTCAGTGGCCTGAGTTTTATGGCTCTTCTGCTCCTGGTTTATAAACATGGCATTTGCTTTTGCATCTTGGGGAAGCCTTGAACTTCTAATTAAATTGGCTCCAAGCAGGTGGAAAGCAGGCAGCTAGAGAGGGTATCAGACAGCTGTGGAGAAGGTGGAGGGGGGGTCTGTTTACGCTCAGCCTTCAGAGGGCCTCTCACTGTGCTGGTCGATGTTGGTCTTGGGCCTTCTTTTTCCAAAGAGCAGTTCTCCATGAGATTACTTGCCCCAGCAGCACCCTCTTTGGCTCTCCTAAAGAAAAGTAATCACTGTTCCAGTGTCTCTTTCTCTGGTCCACAAAGGTTTTACCTTGTATCTCTCCTCTCCATCATTCAAGGGTGGGTATCCATTTGCCAACACAGCACAATATTTTTTTTTTTAAACAAAAAATTGTGCCAAATTAGTCAAAATGTAAAATTTACTGCATTTGAGTGCACGGTTGACTACCAGTCTCCAGAACTTTTCTTCCTTCAACGGAAACTCTAGCAAATAAATAATCCCCCGTCAGTCCCTGGAAGCCATTCCTTTAAGACTCTCATGCATGGGGACAAGATGTCCTCCTTTTACAAGGAGGAGTTAGGAGAGCAGCTCAAGACTGGGGAATGGAGCATTTAGTGCAGGGCTTGTCGGGAGCCAAGTGCTCAGAGGGAGCCTTGCTGTGTGGGAGGAGATGTCTCCCTTCACAGAGGTCCTGTAGCACCCGTGACCTTGGAATGGAAGTCACCACTGTTTCTGTCACCTGTGTGTTCCCCTCTACATGAGTACTGGAGACCTGGGACTTCTTGGAAGCATCTCTGTACTAGTTTCTTCTCCTTGGTGTGAGCACATAGCTGACAGAGTTGGCCCACGGTTTGAGAGTACGCATGGCAGCTGGCTGCTTGGCATCCACAGTGATGAGGCAGGGAGTGCCATGAAGGCTGGGCTCTGCTGACTTTCCCCTTTTTCTTTGTCCCAGGATGCTAAGCGCCAAGTGGGGGCCACCACAGGCAGGGTGGATATTCCCAAGTGAGTCAAATCTCTTTGGAAACCTGCTCACAGCCAAGCTCTGAGTGCATCTCGTAGGTGACTGAAAGCTGTCATGTTGGGAGTGAAGACTTACCATTGTTCCTTCTGTTCTTCTTCAGCTTGCCAGGGCTGACAGGCCCTTGGCATGGCATGTTTTCCATTGGCTCCATTGGTTCTGCTTGGTTTCTTGCATGCTCCATTTTGGCTCCTGGACTAGAATCTTGGCTGCTGGAGAACTGAATGGCGTTGGCAGTGACAGTGTCCACGCTTCCTGACTCCCATCATCTCTGACTCTCATTTCTTTGAACTCTACATGTGTGTGTGTGTGTGTGTGTACACATGTGTGTATGTATATACATGTGTATCTATGTATACATATGTGTTTATTTATGTATACATTGTGTATGTATATGTATACATGTGTGTATATTTGTATATATGTGTGTATGCATGTGTATGCGTGTATATATGCATGTGTGTATGTGTGTATATATGTTCATGTATATGTTTGTATGTATGTGTGTGTATCTATGTGTATGTGTGTAATTGTGTTTATATGTATGTGTGTATGTGTGTGTATATATTCTGTGTGTTTGTGTGTGTATATGTATGCATGTATGTCTGTGTGTACTTATGTATGTATGTGTATGTATATATTTATGTGTGTATGTATATGTATATGTATGCATGTATGTGTGTTTTAATATTAATATACATTACACATAAAATAAAATTAGCTATCTTAAAGTGAACAGTCCAATAGTTTCTGGTGCTATGAAACTGTCACCTCTGAATAGTCCTCAGATAGTTTCATCACCCCAAATGCGGACCCATCCAGTAGCTACTTGCATCCATCTTCTCCAGTCCCTGGCTGTTGTCAGTCTGCATCAGTCTCCTGGACCTCAGTGTTCTGCTATTTAAATGGAATCCTATTATCTACGGATTTGGGGACTAGCCTCTCTTACTTCTGTGTTGTGATGCTCCATCCTTTTCAGGGATGGGTATTAGTCCACAATAGAAACATCATAATTAGTTGATCTACCTTTTAGCTTCTGTGTTTAATTCTGATGTGAGCATGCATGAAAATGGATATAAGTACCCCTTTCCAACTCTTCTACATATATATACATATACATATACATATACATATACATATACATATACATATACATATAC
>NW_022196905.1:110965009-110991464 GCF_008632895.1 Mastomys coucha
TATATATATATATATATATATATATATATGGCAGGGTTCCTGGGTTGTATGATAATTCTATAGTTAATGTTTGGAGGAACCACAAATTTTTCCACTGTAGGGGTACCTTTTTCATTCCCCCCAGTACTGAGCGAGGGCCCTGTTTCTTCTTGATAGTGCTTACATTCTGTAACCACTGCCACCTGGCAGCTCTCAGAGTGTGGTGTCTGGGAATACAGTGTCTGGGCTGCAGTGTCTTGGGGTGCAATAACTAGGGTGCAGTGTCTGTGGTGCAGCATGTGGGGTGTGGTGTCTGGAAGTGCAGTGTCTGGGGTGCAGTGTCTCAGAGTGCATGTCTAGGGTGCAGTATCTGGAGGTGCAGTATCTGGGGTGCAGTATCTAGGGTGCAGTATCTGGGGTGCAGTGTCTGGGGTGAAATGTCTGGTGGTGTAGTGTCTGGGGTGCAGTGTCTCAGAGTGCAGTGTCTCAGTGGCTTATTTCATACTTCCCAATGAGTCATAATGTTAACCTCATTCATGTGCACACTGACTGCCATTTGTGTATCTATCTTCTTTGGAGAAACTTCTTGGGTCTTTTCTCCATTTTTCATTATTCTCCCGCTCTCTCCTTTCTCTCATATCCTTCCTGCCTGCCTTTCCCTTCCTTCCCCCCTTTCCCTTCCTTCCTCACTTCTTCCCTCCCCCTTCCTCCCTGGGGATGGCCTTCAGGGCCTTGGCCTGTGCTCTATCACCTAGCTCTGCACCCACCCCCTACTCTCTTTTGATCTGCACTTTTGATCTCTCTTCTCCAGTCTCCAGCCACTTGGTTGTGGCAGAGTCAGAGCAAAGGCTGAACCCATTGCCACCTCCATTGGCCTTGGGCAAGCGGCCTCCATCCTGGCTTCTGTTTCTTATCTATAAATGGGGTCAGGGTCCTCTTCTTCCTGCCAGGTTCAGAAGCTGAAGATAATGTGAGGTGGTGTGGCCTGGGACAGCCCCCATCACACAGGACTTCCTGTGATGATGGTTGTGTTCTTATCCCTGTGGTAGACTTCACATGCAGCAGCCTGGCCTGTGCCTTCTGCTGCTGTATGTTTTAGCTTCCCAGGGAGTTCTGAGATGGATGTTTGTCAGCAGAGCCCAAGGCAACCACACCAGTTTAGAGTTTGCCAAGGTTTATGCCTTTAAATTACCGTGTGCCAGCTCCAGCAGCAGCCGGCATGGCCTTCAGTGGGCAGCTAGAGCTTACTGATACACACTTCACATGGCTTGGGAGTGACCCTGAAGGCTGCTGAACCAGGCGCATTTGCATACTTGGGATGGAAGCTGAATGTGGGTGAGACAGAAAGGATGGCTAGAACCATCTCTCGGGAGCCCCAGCAGGGGCCAGTGTCTATAGCTTCATTTTTCCTGACAGCAGTAAGACTAGCTTGTGTTGGCTCAAGGTCTTGAAAGCTGAATTGTATTTGATTTCCCTTAGCTTGTCCCCTGCCCACCTCCTTAGTCCCTCCCCTTCCTACCTCCTTAGCCCCTCCCCTGTCCGCCTCCTTAGCTCCTCCCCTGCCTGCCTCCTTACCCACTCCCCTTCCCACCTCCTTAGCTCCTCCCCTTCATAACTTCTTAGCCCCTCCTAGGTCCACCTGCCATGTGCCCTCCATCCCAAGATGCTATGAAATGAAGTGTCCCAGCGGACAACAGCTTTCTGGATACTTTAAAGTTCACTTTAAAGCATACCCTTTCCCTCTTTGCTCCTAACCCCTAACACAGTCTTGATTCCTTTCAGTCTTCTCAGTGCTGTCAAGAGATAGCAGGTCCCACCTGAAGCCTCATCCCTCACTCAGAGCAGGTGCACAGATTCTCATTCGAATGAGTCTGTTCCCATGAGGTCGCAGATGCTCCCCGAGTTGCCTTTAGAGATGCAGTTTCTTTGGAGATGACAGCATCAGCCTGCGAACCTGGGGACCTGCCTGACCGTGGATCAGATTTTATTCCTGGCGTGAACTGGGAAACGGGTCTCTAGACAGAGCCAAAGCCATCAGCCACCATCAGGGCTTCTTATTTTGAAGCCAGCAAAGTGCCATGGAGCGAGACCTCTTTGATGTGATAATGTGAAAATGAGAATTGATTTTTTTTTTTTTTAAAGATCACTGCCATTTAATTAACCTGTGTGCTGGCAGCGGTTAGTGACAGACATTTAAATGAGTAGCAGACATTTAAATGACTCTCTAGGGCTTAGGGTAAGGGTTGGACTCGCGTCTCTCTAGTTAACAGAATGGGCTGTGTTTTCTTCGGGACCTCAATGAGCAAGGTCTTCAGCCCTTCTGTGTGCTAGGGTCTTTTACAACATGGAATATGGCAATGATCCCATTCCTCTAGAGTCCCAGTTGGCACGGAGTCAGAACGTATGAGCCATGAGCCATTCTGGCCCAGAGCTGGGTTTATGGTTTTATTGAGATGCTGCTATCCACCCTTTCTTTGCTTTCCTTCTTTCATGTTTCCCTGTTCCTTCCCCCGCCCTCTTCCTTTGATTCTTCCTCATCCTGAATGAGGATCCGCCTCCTTCATTCCCACCCTCATCTTCCTTCCAACTTCTTTCCTCTTCACTTTTTCCAAATTATGTGTGTTATCGTGGAGAGTGAGCCTTTTCATTGTAAAAGATACCCATCACATCTTCTTCACCATAAACCTTTATGCTCAAGTGCATCATAAAATAGTGAATATTCAAGCAAAATAGACATGCATTTATTCACATTTATGTTTAAATACTGTCTGTGTTTGAAAGCTCATATTATCTATGTTGCTTGGCAATTTGCATTCTTTATGAGTCAGTGTGCTTTGGGATTTTAGACAACTCTTCATTTGATGAGGAGCCACCAAACCTTAGCTCGTGGACGAAATCTGGCCCAAGTCTCTTCCAGTCTATAAAGTCTTAGTGGGGAACAGCCATGGTGTCTGGCTTAACTGTAGTTGTCAACTTGACAACTAGAGATATTTAGGCAGAGAGACTCAACTGAAGAATTTCCTGGGCCGGATTGGTCTGTGGACATGTCTGTGGTAGGGAGATTGACTTGATTGTTAATTGGTGGAGAAGGGTCCAGTTGGGTGGCACCATTCCCTAGGTATGTCCTGAACTGTATAAGAAAGCTAGCTGAGCATAAGCCTGTTTGCCGGGCAGCAGGCAGCATCCGCCATGGTTCTTGCTTCACATCTCTGGGTTTGAGTGAGTCCTTGTAGGTGATGCTTTGTGATATAGCAAACAGGCCTGCCTTCAGGCTTCCTGCCACTGATGTTCTCATCCTGACTTCTCTCAGTGATGGACTGTGATCTGAAGTGGAAGGCAGACGAACCTTTTCTTCTCCTAAGCTGCTTTTGGTGAGGGTGTTTGTTACAGCAACAGAGCTGAGCTAGCTAAACTATACAACACATGTCCGTTGTTTACATATTACCTGGGACTGCTTTTGAACTGGACAGTCGAGTTGGGTAATTGCCATGGAGACCAGACAGTTCAGGAGGCCTGTGACATTTGCTATTTGGACCTCTAGACCCTTACAGGAAAACAGTCTATTAGTTTCTGCTGTCATCACCCACCCCCTTTTCTTTTTACTGAGCACCTAGAATTCCTCAGCATAGCTGTGTGATACTTACGACTTCCCATTATTAAGATGCCTACTATTCTATGCTGTAAAATGAGGACTTGCCAAATGGGCTGGATCTGGGGTGATCTCGATGCTGGGAAAGAGGCTGATCTCTGAGCCCTTGCTGCGTAAGACTGCGATGGTCATAGCTGTGTGAGTGCGTTCTTGGGACTATCTCAGAGTGGGGGCTTGGCTTCCATTTCTTCTTGCCTTCTGAAATGTTCCATCCAGTTCAGCCTCACTGGCTAAGTGCTCAGGTTCTGAAGTCTGGTTCCTGGAGAGTCTGAGCAGATATTGTCCTCTGCATAGAACTTTGTTCTAGAACACTGGCTCGTTCTACCGGGTCGGTGATGATGGCTTAGGTGAGGGTCTCACTGTGGAGTGACCATATAGAGAGCATCTCTGAGGCATGGGGGACTTGCCAGAGGGCTAGTTGGGATTCGAGTGTCTGGAACCCAGAGGTCTGAGAAGCTGGGCTTTTGCTGGAGTCTAGCTTAGTGAAACTTTGAGCCTCTAATCTTTAGAATGAGGAACCACAGGGCAGGGGTGCGCCTCAGCAGCAGAGCACTGGCTTAGTGCTTGCAAGGCCATGGATTCTAAAACTAAGGTCTAGGAGAAGAGGCTGACTTGGTTGAAAGAAAGCAGGAAAGAAAAGAGATGAGGGAGGGAAGGAGAGATGGGAAGGAAGAAAGCTCACACAGCATCAGATGGTGCCCATTAGGGTAGAACCCCTGCTCACCCCTGCACAGGTGGGGGAAACCCCATCTGCCCTTCTTCTTCCAATCCTGCCAGCTCAGAGAAAACTCCCCCATCCACACAGAGAAAGTTCATGGCTAACATGTCATTGGGGGTTCTTGCAACACCCTCAAGAGTACCCGTCAAGGGGCTAAGTTTCCAACCACATTTGGATGAAACTGGCATGCCATCACCCCTCGCTCTTCAAATCCCTTTGTTTTAGCCTGGGTGCGTGACTTCACTGACCTCCACCTGTGAGACTGGTGAACCTGCCAGAGAGCGGCCTCTTAATAAACCTGCCTTTATCTACTTTTAATCTATCCTTTATCAGCATCATTGAGGGAGAAAGAAAAGCTATCAGTGTCAGCTCAGAGAGATAGCGAGGCCAGAAGCTGGCTCCAGCTGACTAAGCAGAATATGAGCCTGTTTGGACACTTGAGGGTCAATTTTCAGGATGGTTCAGAAAGTCTCAACCCTGGCTCACAGAGGTTCATCCCCAGGCTATCATAGGGGCTTCACGTAGCCAGAATGACCTAATAGGTTGTTGATGAGCCACTGCCAGACCTAATTAACTTCAAACACTTATTTCTCACTAGTGACTCACTACTCAGGATCCATTTCCCCCAGTGAGATTTGAGTGTGTCTGATTGGCACTTGGTGACTCGAGGAGACCATTGTCCTTTAGTGGGCATCTCTAACTGACCTGTGTAGGAGAGAGACAGTTCCCAAGTGGGGCAGGATGGATGCTGGCAGCCTTAAGTCACACATCTCCTGCAGGGCACACTTAGATTATAGGCTCAGATATTTAACGCACGTGTCTGGCTGAACAGGGAGACCTCTGTAGACGAAGGGGTCCGGTTTCCCTGGGCAACAGGCACACCCCTGTCCAAATTCATCCTAAATGATGAGGCTTCGTGGCAAGCTTGCTGACTGCATGCATCAAGTATATGCCAAAACTCTCACTTTGGGGAAAACACTGTTTCTCTATATAGGTTTGTCTGTTCTGGAACTCACTCTGTAGACCAAGCTGGCCTCACACTCAAGAGATTTGCTTGCCTCTGCTTCCCTTATGCTGGGACTAAAGGTGTGTGCCACTACCACCTGGCTCAACACTGCTCTTAATGGGCCACAATTCTTAAACTCACAAGAAAAAAAAAAAAGAGCCAAAGGCCTCTTTGGAGTCCCTTCAGGCTAGCCATGAGGGACCATGGTCACCCAGCCCTTGCTGCAATCCTTCATGCAGACTCATCTGCCCCACATAAGCAAAGGGCAGCCAGGGAGCCAGAGAGGTGACTCTACCATGTAAATAAGAAGTCTTGAGCTCAAAGATGCATGAATTCTAATGGGGTGAAGGTCACAGTGCTGAGCCTGAGGAGAGTGAGCTGCCTAAGAGAAAGAGTAAGCTGGGGAGTAAGGAACTCTAGAGAAAATCTGTGCTGAACCCCACAGTGGGACAGTGGATCAGGCCAGGAAACTTGGTAAGATAGAGTGGGTCTGAGTCCCTGGCATCTGGGCATCCTCCTGAGACGGCAGACAGTTCCCTGCCCCCTGCCAGATTCCTAGCCTGGAGGAACATATGACCACACTCCCCATGGGGGTCTCATAGCCCAAAACAGAGTTCTCCACTCTAAAGAGGTCTCTAGAGGCCCTGAGGGTTTAGCCAATAAGCCTCCCTTCCTAGACATTCCTCCCTGCAAAAGGTATTTAATCTCTGGTCCACCCTGAGGAGTTGGTATGCATCCATTTTCCACAATAAACAACCAATAAATGGTATGGATAAACATGGACTGTCTTATTCATGTCTTGAGGAGCATGGAGAAGGCCTTTGCCTACAGAGATGCATCCTAAGTCTCCCGTAGAAGGCCTCTCTATACTTCCAGACAACCATGGCTACCTTCGACAATGAGCTAGGCCGGAGTTTCCCATTTCCCCAGCTCTGGGTTTGATGTTGTCCTCGGCCCCCGACAGTCCTAGCCTCATCTCAGGCCCACAGACCCCTGATCCTTCGATTCCTTTTCTGTGTGACACCCCAGTGGTGACTGAGTGTCCGAGAGTAAGGGAACCCCAACTTCTGCAACCCACATCTTAGACTGTCTTCCCACCCCATGAGTGGTATCTCGGGGCTTCCCCAAAGCCCAGGACCCGACAGCAGTGGCAGGAGAGGGAGACACAGCCAACCACTCTCTGAGTTTCACCTCTCCAGTGGTATGTCCCACACCCCACAATTTATAGATGGGAAATTGAGCCCAGTGGGCGTTGCTGGCCCCAGGAGTCTAATCAGCTGCCCTGCATGGGCTGAGTGCTCCCAACCTCCACTGTCTTGGAGAAGCCTCACTGCCCTATGGGCTCTGGTAGAACCCACAGGACCACCAGATAAAACCCACTGGTTACACATGGTGGGCACATTCAGCCTATTTTGGATGCATTTGTGTGTGTGCAGGTGCACATAGGGGTTGAGGCCAAAGGACAGCCTTGGGTGTCATTTCTCAGGACCTGTATTGTTTTGAAACTGTGTCTCTCACTGATCTGTGCTTGCCAGCTCAGCTAGATTGGCTGACCAATCAATCCCAGGGCTGCTCCTCTCTCTTCCTCTTCCATACTGGGATTGGCAGCATTGGCCACCATGTCTGACTGTTTATTTATATTTAACATGGGCACTGGGATTCAAACTCAGGTCCTCATGCTTCCACTTCTTTGACTGAACCACTTCCCCAGTTCTAACTTCATTTTCTTCCTGAGGAGAAAAGGGAGGTGTCGGGAAATGCTCTACATAGAGTCAAATATTCATCCAACTCAAATAAGTGCTTCCGGTGGACTTGGGTGGGGAAGGGTCTTTGCCAGCTCTCACCTCAGCAAGGTAGCATCAGTGCTGTGCTTGCTTAGAGCGTGGGCCCTGGGTGCTGGCATAGAGCCGTGTCTGAGCAGCATGAGTCCTCTCTTGCCAGGAGTTCCAAACAAATACAACTCCATAGCGTGACTGTGATATATATTAGAACAAAGAGCTTTGGAGCTAGGCAGAACCGGGTTCAAATCTTACCTCCACTGCTTCTGTACTGTGTGACCTCAACCAAGTACCATAGCCTCTCTGACATCTGTTTGCTCACCTAGAGACAAGCCCCATCTTGAAAATGAAGAAGACTTATATATATGAAATTCTTGGCACAGAAGCAGGGGCCGGAAGCCATGCTGTTTGCAGCCGGATCCACCCCCATGCTGTTTGCTTTCTCCAGCTGGATCCACCCCCACCCCACTGACCTCCACCCCATCATCATCTTTCCAGTTTTTGGTATTAGTAAGCTGATGCCCTGCTCCACTCTCTGACCCCAAGTGAGGCCAAAGAGGATTGGGAAGAAGCCTGGTCATTTCTCTAGGGAGAGCATCATTTGTTGGGCTGACAGAAGCCTGGCCTTGTCTCACCAGCCCCAGGGAGACAGTGAGCAGAGACCTCTGAACCAATTTATCTTGGAAATTGTCTTTTTTTTCCTCTTCAGGCAGAGGGGGGAAGGGGGAACTTAGAAGAAAGCATCTAGCCAGATGCCTGGCGAAATCTGCCCCAAATCAGCCATCCTTTTTAATAACGAAGGTTGTCATGAGTCTCAGCTCAATCGGAAATGACAGGCTGTGTAAATATTTGCTCTGTAACTGATTTATGGGGTAGGAGACAACAAAAAATAAGATTACTCACTAATCATGGGGCTGTAGGAAGATCAGGAAGCCTAAATGCCAGGGTCCACTGCCTGGAAGGCCCAGGCCCTAACCCGGATCTGGACGCAATCTGAGGGAGAGATGAGGATGGGGTAGTTGGGTGCTCTGTAGGGGTATCCACCTTGGGGTACAGGCTTGTGGATTATTCTGTAGGGGAAGGTTCAGACAGCACTGCCTGTATCTGAGACCAATCTCTAGCCAAAAGCCCAGAGAAGAACCCAAGATAGGATATTTCTTGAATTTGACAGCTGGCTAACTTCTTGTTGGGATGGGTGCCTTGGAGAAATAGGAGCACACACACACACACGTGTGTGTGTGTGTGTGTGTGTGTGTGTGTGTGTGTGTGTGTGTGTGGCTATCTCTTACACCAGTGTGAGGTTGACAGGCTGAGGTAGAACCAGCATCCAGGTCAACACACCCGGCTCTTACTGAGTTGCTTTCTGAGTGGGGAAGGCCAATAATGAGAGTTATCATCTTTCTGCATATGAATTGTGTCTGCAGCATACCACCTAGCCTCTGGCATTCCTGGGTGTGTAGTGGCCCACACTCCCTTGTTCTGAACTTCCTGAAGGTTCAACTCTGTACATTGCCACTCAGAGCCAATAGCTCTGGTCAAAGTTCTATCCTCAGTACTGGCTTTCACCTCCCTGTAGCATCTAGGTATGTGCCCACATGAGCACGAATGTGTGTGTGTGTGTGTGTGCACGTATACACACACATGGACACACCCACACCTGCATAGTCCCCATGAGCATGACACACAGAAAGCTCATCCTTACCAGTCTCTTTTCATATCTGTGCATTAGGGTATCTATATCTATTATCTGAGCTCGGTGTCCATGATTAGCTGATTAGAAAAGCAGCTGTGTGCATTCAAACCAGGGTCCAAGCTGTAGAAAGTCATGGCTGCTAGTGATGGGGCTTACCTGCCCCAGGAGGAGGAAAGGAAGACCCTGGATGGGATCTGGGTATCAGGGAGAGGCACTGCCTAGCAATCTGTGGCTTTGAGTGACCTCTTGGATTTTCCTACTTACCAAAAGGTGGGTGAGGATCCAGCAAACTCCAGTGTGGGACCAGGGGGGGCATTGTCTACTGGGGCACCTTGTCTACTTTTGGAAAGAATCTTTGTAGAGTGTGTCCCTGATAGCCTAGGGGCCTCTTGCTGATGGCCTGCCACAAATGCAGTTGAATATGACACAGTTATTCCTGATGCTTCCAGGTAAATAATTTCCAGTCCTTACAGAAGCTATTTGGGAACTTCTACTCAACCCCGCCTTCTTCCATCTTTCTTCTGCACTTTCCCTCCAACTGAAAGCCACAAGTAATGGGGAAGAATCAGCAATTAATTTACCCCTTACTCAAACCTGGGCTTTGACCTACCACATAAATTTCAAGTGTGTATATTCAAAATATATATATTATATATATCATTCACATATTATATATGTTTTCATTTCTAGGGATTTTTTTTGAGACAGGGTCTCACTTAGCCCAGGCTGGCCTTCATCTCACCATCTCACTGTGTTGCCAAAGATGACCTTGAACTCTCGATATCCTGCTTCCACTTCCAGAGTCTGGGGATTACAAAATGCACCACCACATCTGGCTTGTGTGATGCTGGGGACTGAGACCAGGGCTTGGTATATGCTAGACAAGTGCTTGATAAACTGTGCCACATCCCTGGAGATTCTCTAGGAATTTATAGAGAACCATGTTTCATAGTGTGTCAATAGATCTTTGTTACTAGTGAACTTAGAGTATCTAATTGGGAAACAGAGCTACATCCTGTATTTGATCTTAAACTTGGAATGTCTTAAAGAAAGAACATGGAGTCACGGTGGACCACTTCTGCTGTCGAGGGCATTGCTTTCTTACTTTGGATAAAATAGAGCAAAAGCATTGCATATGCCACATATAATATGCCTTATTATTTAAAAACAGTACTCCGGTTACTAAATTGAAACAGGAGACAAGTCTAAAAGTAACAAGGTGTCTGTCTCCAAAATCTGCACCCCGTCACAGCCTGCCAACTGCCTCCTTGTGTGGATCCTTCTAGAAAATATAGATATAGATGTCCCTGCCTCAGCATGGCTCTGCTCGTGATTTTCCTAGTTTACAGTGGCGTGAAAGCAATTTGCCTTCAGCAGGAGCTGAGCTTGTGAGCTGGCTTCTCATCTCTCCATGGACTGGCAGGATTCAGTGTGATCTCCCTAAGCCGAGCAGTGGCAGTGAGCCGTGGTTCCTGTCTGTCACGTGTTCTTGAAGGGGACAGCTGCATTTCTGTGCTGGGCTGGGGAGCTGAGCTTCAGGGCTTGGTGGGGTGGGCATATCTAGTGCATTTTTTGGCCCAAGATAGTTTCACCGGACAGTGGTGGACACATTCTATAAGCAGAGGAACACTGTGCTCTTACTTATCTATAGGACACATCAGCTGAGGAAGCAAGCTGGGGTCTCCTTGTATCCCTCCCTATTAAGTCAGCCAGCTTGCTCTAGAGAGCTGGGTCTCTGCGGGCTACCCTCCACTCCCATAGCCCCACACTGGCCTAAGACATTATTGTCTTGTCTGGGTGTCCCTCGCAACAGTCTTTTCCTAATAACACCTTTTTTTTTTTTTTTTTCTGGTGAAGAAAATGGAACTCAGGCTTTGTGCATGCTTGGCAAGTGCTCTGACACTGAGCTACACCCCCAACCCCTTATGGGGGATTCTAGGCCAATGCTCTACAGCTGAGCCACACCTACCTATTCCAATTTCTCTTTAATTTTAAAAAAATTAAGATGAAGAATATTATGGGTGCTTGAGTGCATTTGTGTGTTGGGGGGGGGCATCATGCACATGCCACAGTGTGTGTAGAGGTCAGAGAAACAACATTTGAGAGCTGGTTTTCTCCTTCCACTGTGGGTTCCAGGGATCCAATTCAGGCCATCTGTGGGCTTGCAGGGGAAGCACCTTTACCCACTGAGCCATCTATCTCACCCCATTCCATTCTTGCCCCATCAGACTCCACTTTATAGTCCAAGTGGGGAGAAATCCTTTAAAAACACAGTCTGATGGCATCCCCCTCCAGCTTCCTGGGGCTTTTGGAATAGAATTCAACCTGTCTTCCAAAAATGGCAGAGCAGATCTGCAGCAGTCTGGTCTGCCGCCCCGCCCACACTCTGAGTTCCCTACCCTGGCTGTGTTCCTTGCTATGCCCTCCTGACCCCAGACCTTCCCAAGACTCACTTCTGCCTGACTCTACTTCAGAGCTCTACAGAATGCCACATCTGTCCTTTCCCAGGTTTACCACCATGCTCTTGGGTCTTATGGCCCCAGACTGGTTTGCTGGGTTACCTGGGAATGAATATACATCTTTTAAAGGTTCAGTGACAAGGGGCCATACCACACACACCACGTTTACTTCTCCATCCTTCCACTCTGTAATAAAAGTTGGTGCTCCCTCCACCCTGCCTGCAGCTCCTCCCCCTGATGGAACGGTGGTAATTTAATTGACCACTCCACTCTGAGGCACAGTGGAGATGCTTCCAGTCTCTGGCGAGGCAAAGTTAATTTTGCTATGACAGGGAGATAGAGATCTGTCAAGAGAAAGAGGAGAGAAGGGGCTGGGCATGGGGGGAGAGAGAGGAGAGAGGAAGGAGGAGTGGGGCAGAAGATGGAGGGGAAATGCAGCTGTTGATCTAGCAGTGAATCATTGTGGGGGTTCCCTCCTTCATTGTGGGAGTTGAAGTGGATGGGAGCAACCAAGTGTTGTTGCACCTTCTATAGCAGTGGCTGCTAACCACATTTGACTTTTAAAGAAGTCTGAATTATATTAATTAGTGAGTGTTATTGTTGCATGCACATGTGCACACCTATGTGCCCCAGGCTGTGTGTGTGTGTATGTGTAAGTCAGAAGACAAATCATGGAGATTAGTCCTCTCCTTCCACCATGTGGGTCCCAGCCATAGAACTCAGGCCATCAAGCTTGGTGGTGGTAGGTGCCTTTATCCGCTGAGCCATCTGGTTGACCCACCCATGGCTCTCCAGCTCTTTAAAGGGTGTCTGTAGTAACCAGTGGACAGGATTTTCCATTTTATCTTAACATTTGAGGTTAGTTGATGTTTTAGCAGCTTTGAGAAGCATTGTAGATTTAGGCTCCCTATTCTCTGGAAGGATTGTCTCGGCTCCTTGTGGCTGGGCAGTGGAGCGGGAGGAGTTGGGAAGAACACACCAATGTGGTCCTTGTTGCTGCTATTGCTACTAGGACTCTTCTGAGACAAGATGTTTTATGTAGCTCAGGCTGGCCTAGAATTTCCCTGCCTTGGCATTTCTGTTCAGCCCCTGCTTCCTTCCTTTGTTTGAACATCCCACATTCTCTCTGTGAGGGTTGTCTGGACACTAGCTGCCTCAGACCCTTTAAACCCTATGGATCTACTTTGTCATGGAGGAACCAACCATGCCTCCTATTTGACCTGCCAATTAAATCACAGGCTATTCCTTAGCCTGAGGCTCTGAACAGTCAAGGTTATAGAAAAGAGGGAGTCTTGGGAATCACATCCAGAGAGTCCTAGAGTCCTAACACTTAGTATTTGAGCATGTCTGAGCTCTGAGCATGAAGTCCCCTCAGTGGTACTGTACTGGGATGGGGTATCATAGAGTTATGTGGCCAGAGCTCTGGGTTAGGACTCTGGAGCATCCTATGACTTGATGAGTTCATCTGTACCATGGTCCTGTCCCCAAGGCTGACGCTGTTAGACTTTCTGTGTACTTCCCATCAAAAGTGGTATTTCAGCTAAGAGCGATGGTGCACACCTTTAACCCCAGGACTTGGGAAGTAGAGGCAGGAGAATCTCTGTGAGTTCAAGGCCAGCCTGGGCTACAGGTCCAGTTTTAGGACAGCCAGGGCTATGTAGAGAGACCCTGTTTTCTAAAAACAAAAAACATGGTATTTCTTCCCAGCATGCTTCTAGACCATGGAGATGGCAATGAATGAGACAGGGATGGAAAGGTCCAGTGAGATGGATCAGAGATTCAGGGCCAAGGACCTCATCATTTTGGGAGGAATAATTTGTTTCAAGCCTTGGGAGAGACTTTGAATGAAAGGATTACACCTCAAGTATCTTATTCGAGGACAGTTCCTACCCACGTCACACAGGAACAGTCGTTCTTTGCGCTGTCACTGTGGCCAGCAGACATTTGTGTGTGTCCTGAGTCAGAGGTCCAGAGCCAAAGTCTTCTTCAAGGGCGCATGCCTATTATCACTCAGCTTTGAGTGCTAACCTCAAAGCTCCCCACAAAGGACTTTGCCCCCTATCCAGAAGCAAAAGCTCGTCCCGACAAAGGGCAGAGGCCAGAGGAAGCTCAGTAGGTCCCAGCAGCGAAGTGGAGTATTGCCATCCAGTTCATTGGCTCCTTAGAACAATCCTGGTAGAAGTTATTTGTACCAGCAAAGACCTGGGGACTCAGAGAGGTTAAGCCACTTGATAAAGGTCACACAGCCAGTCAAGGGGTAAATACACAGTACAGACAGTATTAGAATGGTTTCCCTAATTTGCTAAATTACTGTGAGGTCACATTGGCCATTTCAACCTTTTAAAGGCCACACTCTGGGCGACCTAGAACACTCATGAGGCTCAGCAATGGCTGAGCAGTGGCTCTCTGCCCACTTCCAGGGCCCTTTGTGACCCCAAAGCGAACAGCAGAACAGCACTTCCTCATCACTTGGCCCCACTCCCCTTCCTGTCCTCCAGCCCTGGCAGCTGCCAGCCTGTTGCCCATCTCTGAGGACTTTTCCCTTCTGGTTGTTTATATAAACAAGAATTTGTGGTCCTAGCTTTCTTTCTGAGGCGGGGCAGCTCTGAGGTCCCCTCGTGTTAAGGCTGTGAGTCAGAACATCACAAGACTGAAGCGCATTTGATTGCCCAGACAGATTCCATTGCTGCACATTTGGGTTTTTTTCTGCCCTTTGGTGATTGTCATATATTGTCAGTGTTCATGGACATTTCTTGTCTGAAGACTTACTCCTCCCCCCTTTGGCTCATATCTATGTGGTAGAACTGTTGGGTTGCGCAGAACTCCTGTTCAACATGGTCAAACCATGGGCAGTGTTTTTTGTAGCAGCCATGCCCTTCATGGACCCACTAGTGATGCCTGTGGCTTTCCGGTCTCCTCATCCTCATCAGCTCTGGGCAGTCCTCTTGTGTTTGAGCCTGGCCATCCCATGGAGACTGAGGTCATACATAGCTTGTTATCATTTTGATTCATATTTACCCCCACTAACTCTTGTCAGCATCTCCATGGTGCTTGGTGGGTCTTTATATATCTTCTGCAGGGAAAATGTCTCCTTCAGGCCCCTTATTTACTCTTAACCTAGTTTTCTCTTTTTGTCTGAAAACCTCCTTTTCTAAGCCATAACTTTCTGGTGGAAATGAAAAGTTGTTGACTGTGAAGCCTCAGGTCAGGCTGGCCCCAGAAATACCATCAGCACCACTGCCGTATCAAGAGCATTGGCTTGCTGTCTGCTGCAGAGAGTGCCGGGTGTGCCTGGGGCGGAAAGCTTGTGGGGTGAGGCTGCTCCTCCTGTGGTTCACCACTTTAACCAGAGTTAGCTGTTTGTGGTGAGGTCTTAGAAGATCATGGCCAGGCTGTTCTCTTTTTTCATGCATCACATGATCCAAATATCTATGCTTTGACAGCCTGTTTCCTCTGAGCATCCTCCTGGAGATGGGGCAGGTGCCAAAGTTAAAAGAGATAACTTCACATCTGATTCACATGGCTGCCTGGTAGGAATGTGACTCAGGATGGCTTCCCCACTGCTCTGTCAGTCTCCATGTTCTTCTCTCCCATACTCTAGTCTTTCCTTTTTTATACCCATCTTTATATCCTATAGTCTTCTCCTTTCATCTATCCCTCCATCTACTCATCTATCCATCTATCCACCCATCCATCCATCTACTCATCCACTCATCTATCCATTTACCCATTCATCCACTCCTCATCCACCCACCCATCCACCCACTTATCCACTAATCCATCCACTTATCCACCAATCCATCCACCCACCTACCCATCTACCTACCCATCCATCCATTTATCCATCCATCCATCTATCCATCCATCCATCCATCCACCTATCCACCCACCCATCTACCCACCCACCCATCTACCCACTCATCCATCTGTCCATCCATCCATCCATCCACTTGACCACCACCTACTCATCTGTACCCATCTACCCCTTCCCCCTCCCTCTTTCCACTATTTCTTCACTCATCTCTTTTCTCTCCTCTCCCTTCTTTTCTCATCTTTCCTCTCATTTTCTTCTTTTATCCCTCACTCTCTCCCCCTCCATCTTCTTCTCATTCATTGCATCTCCCTTTCTTCTCCTTCTTCCCCTTCCCCTCCTTTCCTCCTTTCTTCCATCTGCCTGTCTGACAGTCATCTGCATACATCCTGCTCTCATGACTGTGGATTGGTAATCACACCACTTCTGGCATCTCCGTCTTCTAGTTGTTGCAAGACAAGGACAGCAGTGTTGCTTGTGTTGGCGGGACCTCAGTGCTTCGGGCTCCTGTGTTTGGGGTGGAGAGATGCTCACAGCTTTATGCTCAGGGGCTTACCCATGTCCTCTTCCCTTGCCGAGGCTGGTAGACAGTGGAGAGTGTTTTGGGCATTTCAGGTAAAGTCCAGCCTGGTTTCAATGCTTGGCTTCTTTCTTGGCTTTCTGCATGGCTCTGTGGCCATTGGACATAGCCAGAGTACAGCCATGCTCATGACAGGAAATAGCACACAGGATTTTCTAGGCCAGGCATGCCTCATCATAGACCGCCCTATGGTTGCATGTGGCCTTCTGAGAAGGGGCCAGGGTTCTCTCTCCATTGTCCAGGTGGGAAACTGAAGCACAAAAAGGGCATTTCGTTCTCAATGATTCAAGTCCCATCTTTCTGTCCCCAGTTGCTGTGACTTGGCCTTGGTGCATATGCCTTCTTAAATCCTCGCTGCTGGACACTTGTGAGCAGTGTGAATACGGGTTGTGACTCCTAGTTTTTCCAGCCCTAGGCAGGGATGTTACTGGATGTAAGCTTTTGTAAGGGTGAGTGTCTGTCTGAGCCCTGCAGCGGGTCCCTGAAGGGCAGTAAGTAGGGCTGGCTGCTGCCACAGGGGCACTGTGAGGGGTGGCTGGGCAGGCAGACACACTTGGCCTCATACAGAGAGCATGGCTTTTTTTTTCAGTGGCTTAGAGCCCTCTAGAATTGGCAGTTTGCAAGTAGGCTTTGCAGCAGCCACCAGGGGGAGCTCAGATCCATGCTGGGCTGATGAAACTGTGGGGCAGTAAATGGGAAGGCATTGAGAGACCAGCTCCTTGGGGAAGGGAGACACTTTTCAACCAGCGTATGAGGTGTGTTTTGTGCCACCGAGTGCTAAGCCAGGGGCTGAGAGATGTGATCATGGCATCTGTATGGTTTTTGTCCTCGGAGAGCCAGCAGTTAGGAGTGGGAGGCAGAGAATCAGAAAGTGGTGTGATATCCCTGGGCTACAGCCTTGTTCAGAATACTCACTTAAGCCGCACCTACTGTGTGCCAGGCAGCTCATATAAGCATCACCTACTGTGTGCCAGGCAACTCATATAAGCAGCACCTACTATGTGCCAGGCGCCTAGCCAGTTGCCAGGGATGGAACAATGAGAAATCCAGGGTCACCACCTTCAAGACCTACACTTTGCTGGGGAGATTATAAGTGTGGGGAAATTGGAAAATATGACCATACAGATGTGAAATAGCAAGAAAAAGAAGAAACTGTTAGCTCAGGCTGGTGGGAGTGGGGTGGGGATCTGGAAGGAGACACACCAGAACTGAGTTGCCAAGACAGAGATCAAAGAGGGTGAGCAGAGGTGATAACTCTGGGCTGTGGAGACAGAAGGGTTAAAGGTGAGGAGGCTACTGGGCCAGGGTATATGGGAGGATGGCTACTGGGAGCCATGGTTGGGAGCTGGGGGTTAGGATGGAGAGGTGAGGTTGTCTCAGAGAGTTAGAAGATGTTACAGATATGCTCACTTTTGAACTGGACCGTGGAGTATGTGTAGGAGTTTGTCAAGCAGGGAAGGCAGCAAAATAACAGGAAGTGCAGTCCCTGGGTGACTGGCCTCAGGGCGGTGGCACTGTAAGACTCAGGGTGGCACAGATAGATTGGACAAAGTTGTACTGAGGCCTTGGCAGACGCTTCTGCTAGGTTCTCCCTCATCTTATTTGCTCCAGTGTCCCCCTCACACAGAGAATGGTGGCAGGATGTCCTGCCTAAAGTGATTTCAATGGTTAAATGAGGGGACCCTGAAAGTCCTTGATTTTGTCTCTGGGGCAGAGCTAGCGCTTAGTTCTGAGCCGTGGTGACAGCTCCCGCTGTCACTAATGCTGTTAATATTCCCACTCTCCTGATTGATAAAGGGCGGGTTTTCAGACACTGTGTTCTACGAGATTCCCTCAGTTAGCTCCCAGGAAACCTCAGCCAGTACGGGGCCGGAACCCTCAGCCTTTAATACTTCTACCTCATCTCTGTCCCAGTGTGAAGAATCTCACTGGAAATTGAATAACTTTACCTCCCAGTGATGTTTACAAGGAAGAGGACCAGGAAAAAAAAAGAAAGAGAGAATAAAAAAAAAAAAATCCTCCTGAAGACCTGTTTTTTTCTTTTCTGTTCAGGACAGAGCTTTGCTTGGTAGTTTAGGCTGGCTTCTAGGTCAGCATCCTCCTGCCTCAGCCTTTGAAGTGCTGGGATTATTGGAGTACACCACCACACTAGCCAAGTCCTGGATTTTTGTTTTGTTTTGTTTTTGAGACAGGGTTTCTCTGTGTAGCCCTGGCTGTCCTGGAACTCACTCTGTAGACCAGGCTGACCTTGAACTCAGAAATCCGCCTGCCTCTGCCTCCCAAGTGCTAGGATTAAAGGCGTGTGCCATCACTGCCTGGCTCAAGCCCTAGATTTTATGTCAGGATTCAACCGCCCATAATTGCTAAGGTCCCTACCTCACATTTTTTTTTACATTAAAAATATACATTTTATAGTTATCTTTGTTGTTTTTGATTTTTATTGCTATGATAAAACACCAGGACCAAAAGCAACCTGGGAAAGAAATGGTTTACTTTAGTTTACACTCAAACAGCACAGTTCATTATGGAGGAAAGTCGGGGCAGGAACTCAACAGGGCAGGAACCTGGAGGCAGGAGCTGGTGCAGAGGCCATGGAGGGTGCTGCTTACTGGCTTGCTCCCCATGGCTTGCTTAGCCTGCTTTCTTATAGAGCCCAGGATCACCAGCCCAGGGATGGTTCCACCCACATGGGAGACTGGGCTCCTCCCCCCATCAGTTATCAATCAAGAAAATGTAGCATAGGCTTGCCCATAGGGCAGTCTTGTGGGGACATTTTCTCAACTGAGGTTTTTCTCTTTCCAAATGACTGTAGCTCCTGTCAAGTTGACATGAAACCATCCATCACTATGGCGCCTATACAATGTCACTCGAAAGACAGTTAACCATTAGTTTCAAGTCAATGTCATGTGATCATGTGGTGGCAAGACTGCTTACTGGCAGGAACGTTCTAGAAGACTAAGAAATGCTCAGTTACATTCCAGCATGCTTGGCCTCAGTATAAGTTGTGCTTGTGTTTGAAGGCGCACCACTGTTGCCAGGTGGGCGCCACTTATATTGATTGTGTAGACAGCACAGACAGATCCATTTTCTCCTCATTCTGCTTCCTTTGCAGAGCCAAGAAGAAGAGCAAACCCTTGAACCTCAAGATCCACAGTGGCGTGGGCAGCTGCGAGAACATCCCTGCCCAGCAGCGCTCTCCGCTCCTGTCCGAGCGCTCCCTTCGGTCCTTCTTTGTAGGCCATGGGCCCTTCCTGCCCTCCACCCCGCCTGTCCACACTGAAGCCAATTTCTCTGCAAGTAAGTCCCTGCTGGCCCCCCTGGCAGCACTGGCTGGGGTCACCAGACCTGGGTATACTCACCAGGTGCACGGGGTTTATGTTTTCTATCCTGCTTCTGAATTTCACAGGTCAAGGGGCATCCATTGCCTGACACCTCCCTCCTACCTGCACAGCTCCTGGGTCTCTAGATAGTTTTGAAGGGGTTGTGAATGGCACTTAAAGATGACCAACTGTCATACAGCCTCCGTATCTGCTCTCTGGCTCACAGGTGTGAAGGAATGACAGCTGAGAGTCAAGTTGGAGACATCAGAGGCAACAGCCATCTTTTCTCCCTTTGCTCCCTACCAAACCTCAAGGGCTTGTCTTGAGGTTTCTCTGTCCATGTGGGGTCTGGGATGACCTCATGCACATTTTATTGACTGGGGTTAACATGTAACATATAACTTTTGCATCTCTGCCATGCATAGGGGTTCAAGCCCAGTTACATGCAACCTAGGATTGATAGTCCATGTCCACTAACTGCTGCCAGAGGCATGGTGCTTTGTGGTTCAAGTAGAGACAGGAATTCATGGTAGCCAAGGGCTCTCTTCAGTGAGGAAATCCATTGTTCCCAACTCTGGGAAGGTCCAGTAATGCCTGACACACTCATGTGCAGGCTCTCAGTGCTGAACTTGGATCAGTTCACACACATGCATGGGTCTTGCTGCTTGCTGCAGGGGACAGCCAAGGGTCTCCCCCAGAAGGACACATGCAGATATCAATAGGAAAATATTCTGGTATATGACTTAGCCTAGTTCCTGGGCTGCTTGGACCCTGCCTCGAATCCACTAAAATGTCCAGGTTAGCAACAGAAGGCCAGTTTTAATTTGTCAAGAGAAATCACTGAGAAGCCAGAGATGGTACATGTGGTGGACCTGCATGGTAGTCAGAGTGTCACTTGGCAAGTGGTGACAAGGGGAGGGGACCATGGCCCATAGATCAAACAACTGGAGCAGAAGGTTGAGGTTCCTGTCCTGGCAAAAAATGTGGACTCTGTCAGAGAGGAGTACCTGAATTTGAGGCTTAGCCTCGAGTACTGCAGAACTCAAATGAGCTAAGAGTCTAATCTAATGGGCTAAGATGTTCTTAGTTGAACTTCACACTTCTTGTCTGTAAAATGGGCCAATTATTTATTGCCATACACATAGTGTGGGTAGTCCCTTTGTACAGGGTCTGTACATAGTAGGCACTTAATTGTGGCGCCTGTTTCTTTAGCAGTCCTGCCTCATGGTTAATTATGGCTGCTGCCATAATTCATGGCAGCATGACTCATGGTCCCTCCATACCCACGTCACTTCCCTGTAGCCCTCGGAGGCTTGGAATTTATCTTGGCATCAGGCTGATGGAGGCCTCCTGCAGCCATCTGTCCTTGGGCCTTAGTGTCCTCTGAGTGAATGTCATGGTGGCCCCTTCTGAATGGCTGACTGTAGCTCTGATCTATGGTTCTGCCCAGAGTGAAGACATCTGTCTATTTTCAGAAAGCCATGGATTGCCAATTTTGGGTCGTTTTTCTCATCCCACCACAGTCCCCCAAGTTCCCCTTTCCTCTGGTCTCCACTAAAGAGGGAGACAGGCCTATCTGCTTACCTGGGTTCAGCAACAGCAAAGACTGTTAAGAGGCAGCTCAGAGATCAGCATGGTGGTCCTCATACCTGTAATCTCAGCGCTCAGGAGTCGAAGGCAGGGGGATCCAGAGTTGAAGGCTAGCCTGGGCTATATAGCTAGTTCTAGGCTACCCTGGGCTACATAACAAGTTCTAGGCTAGCCCAGGCTACGTAGTGAGTTCTAGGCTAGCCTGGGCTACAGACCAAGAGCTAAAAGGCAGTCCTTCAGAGCATGGATGCCCTTTGGATAATTCTGGTGTTTGTACACAGAAGCTGTCGTCTGACCTTCCAGGATGAAATAAAACAACCCTGGTCTCTGGGAGAGTAAATCTCATAGAGTGTGTGCTCTGCCCTCGAGCTTCCCTTCCAATGCAGCCCCACATTAGCCTTCATTCTGTGTTTCCCGGGAATTTTCTCTTTCTATCTGGGTCTCAGTTTTCCCAACTATCTACTAAGAGACTCGAGACAAATACCTGACTCATTTAGAACACACTGGGGTTGGAGAGAACTCAGCTGCCAGGCACTGGTTCCCACTTGCTCTTCATGGTCCTCAGTTTTCCCATCTCCCCCAGCTTCACAGCTCTGTTCCTACAGACCCAACCCAGAGAGTCCTAGGGGCCATGTCCCTGGGACCCACAGGTTTCCACTAGTCCTTGTCTGTTCTGGTCCCGGTGTGTAAGTTTCACTAGGGTACTGTACCATCTTCATATCCCTGGTAATGACACCTGGGGATGCTGGGCAGAGCTGGCTGGAGTGGCTGGGCCCTAGAACCTCAGGGTGCCCAGCCTCACATGGATACAGAAAGTCCTCTACCTAAGTGCTTACCCTATTACTTTGATGTCAGGGTGGCCAGCAGGACAAAGAAGGGCACAAGAGTTTCAGCTGATGGAGTAAGGTTTGCCGACTGATCATGTTCATGGATTGGCTCAGATATGACAAAATGCAAAGTATCATGCTCCCATGCCTCGGCTTACCATGGGGTTATACCCTGATAAGTCCACTGTGAGTTGAGCATACCAGAAGTTGAAAGGGAGCAGATAGAGCAAATGTACCAAGTACCACAGCTTAGCAGATGGACTTGAACTCAGACCTGTCTCAGAATCTTGTCCAGGCATCCCCAAATATGTCTTAATGTGCTCGAACACACCCTTTAGCTCCAAGTTAGCTTATGCTTTCTGTTGCATAGCTTTCCTGGGAGTGAAAGCACAGTGGGCTGTGTGAATATGTTTCCCCTGCTGTCCTCTGACAAGACCTGTGAAGCATCACATGTCAGGGATAGCCTATGTCCTTCCTGTGTTGGTCAGGCATGTCTGATTGGGACTCCGCCTGTGGTGGTTTGTATATGTTCAGGGAGTGACATGATTAGGAGGTGTGGCCCTGTTAGAGTAGGTGTGGCTCTGTTGGATGGGTGTGGCCTTGTCACAGTAGGTGTGTCATTGTGGGTGTGGGCTATAAAAACCCTCAAACCAGCTGCCTAGAAGTCAGTATTCTGCTAGCAGCCTTCAGATGAAGATGTAGAACTCTTAGCTCCTCCTGCACCATGCCTGCCTGGATGCTGCCACGTTCCTGCCTTGATGATAATGGACTGAACCTCTGAACCTGTCAGCCAGCCCCAACTAATTGTCATCCTTATAAGAGTTGCCTTGGTCATGGTGTCTGTTCACAGCAGTAAAACTCTAACTAAGACAGCTCCACACACCCATTTTTTTTTTTTTTTTTTAGCCTAGCAAGTCATGAACGTGTGGCTCTTTGTAGAGTTGTCTCTGATCCCAGCTGCTGTAGATGAGGCTATATCTAAATACCCTTAAAACTCGACTTCAGATCTAGTGTCTTCCACCTACAGAACATAGGGAAGGTAGGGGCAGGGCTGCTACTTAGAGCTCTGTGTCCTGGTAAGGGGAATTCTGGGAGCTGTTTGTGCATGTGGTCGGATGTGGTGATAATA
This sequence comes from Mastomys coucha, assembly GCF_008632895.1. Taxonomy (NCBI): domain Eukaryota; kingdom Metazoa; phylum Chordata; class Mammalia; order Rodentia; family Muridae; genus Mastomys; species Mastomys coucha. Next base: position 110,987,549 of record NW_022196905.1, read on the forward strand.
CCAACAGCCATTGGTGTTCACTGTGCAGTGACGGCGTCACGGGCTTATGCAAAGGCCCTGTTTCATTCATGTGTCATGACCTTCTAGAATGTTGAGACTTTTATCATCCCCTCTCCAGAGATGAAGAAATGAGGCTGAGGTTGGGGACCTGGCCAAAGGTCATAAGGTCATGAAAGCAGGAAGGAGCCAAGCATTCTGCAAGGCTGCCTTTGGGACCCTTCTGCCTCTGTTTCTTTGTGTTTTGGAGAACTACTAGGTGGTTTTGTGGTAGATGTTAGCACACTGCATCTCTGTGTGTTACCCCACCCATACCCCAGGCTCTGCTGTTCATATTCACTGCATCAATGGATAGGCCCAGGTAGTGGCCATCCCTGATGGGGGCAGGCAGCTGTGGAGAGTGGCTCTGGGCAGTTTCTGTAACTCACCCATCCTGACCGTCTTTTGTTGAAACAGAGGAATGGTCTAGCACTCCCAAAGAGCTCAGGGGCAGGGGTGGGCTGGGGTGGGGTGGGGTTCCATGTTAGCTACTGAGGCCTTCTCCACCCTTTAGGGCAACAAAGGGCTCTGTGACTCCCCTTCCATGATCATCATGACCACAGCTGGAATCCTTCCCCTTCAGCTGATACCTTGGAAGATGCTGTGCCCCATCCGAGATGTCCCTCCAGCTCTATAGGCATCACTTCTATATGCAGTTCCTATCCCTTGTCCTGGAAACAAGAAGAGAGTTGACCACTAGCCAAGAACTCGACCTTGTGCATACCTGGAGGCTGAGTCAGATCCTGGTGTGACAGGGGGCGGTGGTAGCAGGTGGCAGTAAAGGTGATGAAGCTGAACGGACGGCCATGTTCCCACAAAGGCAACTGCTAGGGTTATAAAGATACCCAGGATGGGGCTGATTATATAATGGGGTTTAATGAGGCTTGAAGCCAAGGCTCATTACCCCTGGAAGAGGGGGAGGAGACGTGCGCATCTCTGTGGAAACTGGCAGCCTGAACCACAGGCCCATCTTACAACAGGGACTGATCCTACTTTGGGGAGACCCTGGCTCAGGGGAAGCAACTCCAATAGGGAATATATATCCCATAGGGCTAACCCAAAGGGTTTTGCTCACTGGGAACAACTAAATGGTGATGCTGACATTGGTACCTGGGTCTAGTCTCTGTGCTGGCTTGTCAGACCCAGGAGTTGTTTGGCATCTAAACCTAGCTTAGACTTCCAGGGTCTGAGGCTTCTATTCCCTGGTCCATTCCACAAGGCCCAGGATCATCTGCTTTGTAGGCATGAAAAGTTATCTACTTTGGAATAAAACAATATACAGCTGTTTGTCACATAAAGCCCAGCGTGCTGCAGATATCACTTGCTCCATCCCGTTTCCAGGAAGCCACATAGAACTCTCTCTGTGTCTCTGTCTCTGTCTCTGTCTCTGTATTTCTGTCACTGTCTGTCTGTCTGTCTATCCCCCAGTGCCTCTCCTTGCCTCTGTCTGTATCACACTCTCCGTGGCCACTTCAACCTTAGTGATGGCCAGGGCTTCTATCTTCAAAGTGTGTCCTAGATGGCCCCACCGTCAAGAGCCACACACAAACATCTGGTAGAAATGTAAATGTTTGCTGGGTGCAGCAGCACACCGGTCACCTCTATATTGGGGGCGGAGGCAGAGGCAGGAGGATCCAGAATTTGAGACCAGTCTAACCTCCTTAGCCAGACTCTCCCCCAAACAAGCAAACACATGTAAAGCCTTTCTGTTGTCCCTTACCCAACATCTACTGAATGAGGGGGAAACCAGGGATGGGGTCTCCCTACCCCTACCCGGCAGGTTCAGCAAATCAGAATACCTGGGCTCTTTACGTTTTGAAATGTCGTCCTCCCTAGATACCGGTTTCCGTGGGCTGAGTCGGCAAATTCAACTGAGAGTAAAAGTATTTAAACTCATTGACTGATCTGCTCTGAACAGGCCCACGTTTTGCTTGTCAGTTTTTTTCTTAAACAACATAGTGTGGTGCCTCTTCTACACACTTGGATGCTCTGCTTGGTGTTGTAAGCAGCCAGAGCTGATGGAACATCTACGGGAAGGTGTACACAGACACTGGGCAAGCATTAACAATTTTGGTGCCCACAGGTTTTGATTCCGTGGGATGGATGCTCTGTGGATACTGAGGGAGAAATTGACTTCAAATGTACAGAAAAGTTGCTGTGGAGATGCTGAGAGCTTCTGTGCCCCTGCACCCTCTCCATCTTTATCATTTCTTTGTATTTGGTCCCCTTTCTTCCTCTCCCTTTCAGTTTCCCAGACCGTTGGAGGCGAGGCAGCATGGTTTCTTGCCTTTCCACATAACCATATAGAACTGCCCAGTGCAGTAGTCTTGACTCTATACAGGTCTTGTCAGCCAGCTGCACCCCATTCTCAGCAACTACCCTAACTGTGGTTTCCCTCACTGTTTCCTGCGGGTGTAGGATCCATTCCACGGTGACCTGTTGCATGGACCTAGGAGTCTCTCACCATTCTTTGCTGCTTGTGACACTGGCGTCTCTGCACAGAAACACAGTGGTGCCTCACAGTGTCCCTCAGTGGGGTCTGTGTGACAGTCCCCTGTGCTGGGGGCCTCAGCTGTCTGCAGGGGAAAGGATACCTGAAGAGGTGGTGATGCACCCTGTCTATGGAACTGTAGATCTCTGTAGGAGTCCCCATGGGGCCATGCTAGTATTATGACCCAGGGTTCAATCTCTATAACTGACGACTTGTGAAAGAACTGGCTACCCCAGGGTGTCCTCTAACTCCAACACTGCAAGGTGGTGCATTCATGCCCAGCCCTTTGACACCTCTCCTCTCTAATAAACAAAAAGATGCAATAGAAAAAAATTAAAATAAAATCCCAGCCAGGGTCACAGCAAGATGGCTCGGTGGGTAAAACAACACTTGCCACGCAAGCCCAATGACACAAGTTCGATCCCTGGAACCCACACAAAATGCTGGGTGTGGTGGTGGCCATCTGCAATTCCAGCATGCCTTTATTAAGATGGGAACTTGAGACATGAGTCTTGCTTGGAAACTCATGGGCCAGCTGGCCTGGAGTACACTGTGGCAGAAACAAAAGACCCTGCCCCCAGAAGGTGGAAAGAGAGGTTGATTTCCTAAAGTGGTCTCTTGACCATGTGCTCGTGGGTACCTGTGCTGGACCCTCCAACTGACCCTTTCAAAACAAATAAACAAATATTCTAGCCTCTGATGATAAAGGTGTTTCCACCACCCAGCATGAGCAGGCACATCATAAATGCAGCCTGCAAGATGCATTTGAATTGTGGGTGACCTTGGGGCTCTCACTGATTTTTTTTTTTTTAAGCCTGTTTTCAAGTATTGTCTGCATCAGGAATCGCCAAGTCTAGCTCCTCAGTTTGCAGACTGAAACTGAAGCCAGAAAGTAGAACGAAGGCCAGACAGTAGGAAGGACTGCCCAGGGTGACCAGGATGAGGCTGGAGCATCTATTCCTGATGCCCATTTATGAATATTCTTCTGAGAAGATTGACCAACATCTCTGTCAACCATCACTCAAAATGTTTAGCAGTGAGGCAGTAGGAACAAAGATATGGGGCCTCTGTTTAGCCAGTAAGGCATTTTGATTTGTTCAGGGCTGCTGCTGCTGTGTGTATGTGTGCACATGTGTGTGTGCATGTGTGTGTGTGAGAGAGAGAGAGAGAGAGACAGAGACAGAGAGATAGAGAGATAGAGACAGGGAGAGACAGGGACACACACATACAGAGAGAGGGAGAGTGAGAGAATGAAAGAGAGAGAAAAAGTGAGTAAGAGAGAGAGATTGAGAGAGAGAGAGTGAGTGAGAGAGAGAGAGCAGGCACATCCCCTGCAAGGCTACTTCCTGGTTCTTATTAACTCTTTTCCTCTTACCTTGTCTGCCCACA
>NW_022196905.1:110991474-111014090 GCF_008632895.1 Mastomys coucha
GTTTGGGCTCAGCATGAAACTGACACTCCCAGACCTTCTGTTATGATTGCTCCCACCAGGAATCGTAACAACCAAAATTGGTTGGTAAGTGGTTGGTGCTAGGAGGCAAGGGTATCGTTTACGTCTACCGGATGAGTCTGTCCTGGTTCTGGTTCAAGTGCAGGCTGCCAGAGTGGACACTCCTGCCCTTGCTATCACAGCCTAGTGTCTGAATGTCACCACCTTGGTCCCAGTAATCTCCCAGGTTACTGGGGGGACTACTCAGACCTGACTCTTTTTATAAGAAGAAATTACACAGATCTAGGACTCTGCAATGCACCCTAGGCATTCATAAGCCTTCTCCACGTCCATGTTCTGAGAGTGATGGACCAGACTTCAGGAAAGATTTTTGCCTGCATGGTACATGATAGAATAAAGCTGAGGCTGGAGATGATGAGGCCTTAAAGCTCCACATTTTGTGGGCTTTCTATACTTTGAGCTGTCTGTCTGTCTGTCTGTCTGGTCCATCCGTGTCTGTTTCTGTTTCTGTCTCTCTGTGTATGTTGCACATGGGCACTGTGCATGTGTGTACATTTGCAGAGGTATGGATGCCATATGGGTACGGGGGGTGGGGGGAGACTACCTTGATGGTTGATCCTCGGGTGTCTGCATCTTTTGTTTGGAGGCAGGGTCTTTCATTCACCTGGATCCTTACAACACAGGTCAGGTTGGCTGGAGAGTGAGCTCCCAAGAATCTCACTAGCACTGGGATCATAGGTGTCCATCCCTGTGTCCAGGTTCTCTCTTTTCCATAGGTTCTTAGGATCTGAACTCAGGTCAATCTACCTGCCCCTGTCCCTATAGTGCTGGGGAGAAAGGTGTGTGTCACCCAACTTATACATAATTTTGTTTTAGTTTTTAAGAGGAAGTAGAAGGGAATTTGGACATAGAAAAACCCAGGAAGCAGAACCACAGAGGTCCTAGCATCCAAGGGTCACCAAGGATTCCTGACCACTATCAGGATCCAGAAGTAGTGCCAGACACTGTATCCATGGTCTATGCAGGAGCACCCTCTCTTGACACCTAGAAGAACAGAATAGTCCAGACTCCAACCACCTGAAAAGATGTTCTGGTGCTTTCAGCCCTCCAGTTGTGGCATGGTCTGTGGCAGCCCCTGAAGGCTGTAAAAAGCTGCTGCTTTGCTCCAGTGACTTGAGTACCAGGCTAAGGAGCCAGCATTCCAGGGGGCATGCAGCCAGCTGGGGAGCCAGTGCGGCACCACTGGGGGTGTGACTTAGCTCTTCTCAGCTGTGAAATTGATCGGCAGCCATTAAGTTCCAGTGATGGCCTCCCACATGGCTCCCTAGTGACCATAAAGAGTTAAATGCAGCCTCTCATAATGCCCCTTGGCTCTCTGGGCAGCAGTTTGCTGGGAAGGGAGGGAGGGCTCCTGGCAGAGGAGGGGGCTGGAACCAGTTAGTCACAGCATTTGCTGCCTGGCCTTGGGCACACAGGCCTCTAGTGCCTGTCATGGCAAGGAAACACACTCTTTGGATTAGGCCATTTTCCCAGTTAAAAGGGTCTCAGGGGGGCCATAGCTCTGTTGGTTGAACACCTACATAGCATGCAGAAGGTCTTTGGCTCAATCCCCAGAACCTTATGAATGGATATGGTGGTGTGCACCTATAATTCCAGCACTAGGGAAGTAGGTATAGGTGTGCCGGAAGCTCAAGGGCATCCTCAGCTACATAGAGAGTTTGAGGCTAGCCTGGGCTACATGAAACCCTCTCAGAAAATGTGGTTCACTGGAAATCCTTTGACTTTGTCTTGCTAACATATTTTCCAACTTAGTAATAAACTCAGTAAGTTCTTGATTTGAAAAGGCTGCCTGTCAGGTGGGCTAGGATGCTGTGTGAGTGTTAAAGGCATTTATCCCTTCACCCCTCGCCCCCCTGGCATGCAGCAGGTTCTGCAGTCCCTTGTGGTGTGACATAATGTGATGCTGGGTGGGATAGGCAATCTCCAAGAGACTCAGAGGCTCCCATGGAGTGAGGGTCTTTGTACTTGCAGAACCACGAAGGTTCACCTCAACATTAGATGACAAGGAGTATGACTCTCCTGTGGAAATCTCCTGTGGCTGAGGCCAGAGTTGTTGGATACCTGGGGGTGGACAGTTATAAAGGGCCCCATGAAAGTCAGCTCTCTCCTTCTGCCATGCGGATCTAGGAAACAGACCTTGGGTCGTCAGGCTTGCCTGCAGGTGCCTTTCCCACTGAGATCTATCACTGGCATATATAGAAACATTTTAATAACATACTTACAACAATCTGGTGGGCAAACTCCATGGGCCAGTCACCTATTGGGGTGAATAACGCTTTATTTCTTTGAAGCAGGTCTGACGCTTGAGAATGGTAGGGGAACGGATCACCTACCTGTGCGAAGGCCAGGCTGACTCCTGTCTTTTGAGACTTGGTTCTCTGTGAGTTTTCTTTGTTTAGACATCTACCCCCTGGTTATACAAGATTCAGTATTAGGAGGAGCTGGGTGGAGGGTGTTAGAGAATTCTGGAGTATCCTTGTAATGTATACCTCTCCCTCTCCCCCTCTTCCTTCCCCCTCTCTCTAATCGCACCATCGAGAAGACAGTTAATCCATGGATGCTGTTTGTTGCAGTTTGAAATGATATTTAAGTTCTAGGTCGCTTGTCTTTTAGATTGCTCACAGTTTTAATCACTTCCAAACCATCTGTCTTCTCTCATTACACAGTGTTTCCTTCCTGCTGTGCTTTGTGGCGGTGGCTCCCAAGGCGTATGCCTTAAAGGCTTCACCCTCAAGGTGGCGCTGTTGGGAGTTAGTGGAACCTCTGGGAGGCAGAGCCTAGTGAGAAGTCTTTAGGCTATGGTGGAAGCTGGGGGTGGGTCTGGGTGGGTCTGGGTGGGGTGAGGGGGATGTTCCTTGATGGAACCACAGGCTCATTGATTTTCAGTTTTCTTAAGGCTGGTTTGTGGCACTTTCCTTGTTACAATAGCACAAGGACTACTAATCGATAATTGATCCTTCACTAATGGATCCTTCGTCTAGGAGTCCCTGGGAGGGGCGGGGCTGCTGCCTTTGTTACTCTTCTCATTGCTGTCACAAAATGCCTGAAAGGGAGGGCTTTGCTTTGGCTCAATGTTTGAAGACACACACTCCTTTGTGGTGAAGAAGCCATGGCGGCAGAAGCGCAGGGCAGCTGGCATATTGCGCCCACAGTCAGGAAGCAGAGAGGGAAGGAGGCTCGTCCTGATCTCACGTTCTCTTCATCATTCACCTGGGTCCTCAGCCCATAGCACGGGCAGTGAACATTTAGGACGACTGCATGCTTTAATGTCCTCAGTCTAGAAACTGAATACACACGACCAGTGATTTGAAATCCCTTCAAGTTGACAGAAATGGGAAGAGCCAAGAGCCAAGAGCCTAGAGTCTGAAATGAGATGGGAGGAGCATCATGGGACACATGATGAAAATGAGGTAACTCAAGAAAGAAACCCTTTCTCCTTTCTCTGGAGAGTGAACAGGTTTGATGTGCCACAGTGATGGCAGGAGCGGAGAGATACATTCTCATTAATCCAGCCACTGTTTCCAGTAACTGAGAAGCAGAGGCAGATTTTGGACAGTGAAATACACCCAAATGACACTAGGACTCTTGGAAGAGCTGGGCAGGAGCTGTCCTCCAACTGAGGACAGAGAGATGACCCTTCTCTTCCAGGAGGTTTTGTGATCTGCATCTTACATGGCTCAATATGAATTCAAGCCTGCTGAAGAATGCTCTTGATAGATAGCTGGCCCCTCTCTAATTGGAGACAAAAGTTAAAGGTTACTGAACAGCTAAAAATAAATATGTTTTTCTTAGTTCTGGCAGATATCTGACCCTTTCACAACTTGCTTTTCGTTAGTAATCTTTCATACTGTATGTGCCAGCAAGCCTTACTGTAACCATGACAACATACAGGAGAGGGGTTACTTGGGAGTCAAAGGGTTATTCCCACTCATGGCTTCAGAGGTATTGGTTAAGGCCAGCAGTCCCTGCTGCTTCTGAGCTGTACTGAAGCAAAGCATCACGGGAGGTAGGAAGGGCAGGGCAGTGAGTTCACCTCATGTGTGTGAGTTACTGTCTTATCACTATAAATAACATCTGGCAAGAGCAACTAAGGCAGGAGAGGGTTATTTGGCTCATGGTTTGAGGGGACAGTCCATCATGTTGGTGGAGAGTATGGGGCAGGAGCCCGAGGTAGCTGATCACGTTGTAGTCACCATCGGAAGCCAGAGAGGAGTAGGTGGCAATGCTCAGCCCACTGTGTCTTCTCTTTCCCCTTTTTATTAAAGTCTGGTACCTCAACCCATAGGATGGTGCCATGCACATTCAGGGTACACTTTCCCTCCTCACTCACACCTCTTGTAAACAGCCTCCCAGACCTGTCCAAAGGCGTATCTCCTAGGTGATTCCAAATCCATGCACATTGGCAGTGAAGGCCAAGACCACACTTCAGCATCCAGGAATCAGAGAAACAGGGAGTGTGTCTGGGTCAGCTGGATTCCTCTTCTCCATCTTTTGTTGTACCCAAGCCCCCAGACTATAAGCTATTGCCATGGATCTTTCCCTTGTGGCTAATCTCTGCAGATGTCCTCCCAGACACCCCCAGAAATGTGTTCTCATTCATCTCTCAATGAAAACAAGCCCATGGCAGCATGAAGCAATGTGCTGTTATCCATCCATTGGCTCCAGCCATGATTTACCACTGGCTAATTACTGCAGGCACATCAAGAAGCTCTTCCTACCCTTCAAAACAAATATCTTATAGATTATCTTTTACAGTAAATTATAATAACAGTTCAGATCTTGAATATTGCCTTTGGGTTAAAAATGGTTCTATTTCTTTTGCATATTATCTCATTTGATAGATAATGATAATAGTTTCCATCCTAATGAAGGCTGCCTGGTCCTTGTGGATGAGTGTATGGCCGTCATTGGGCTTTGCTTGGGTCCCAGTTGTTAATGAGCATTTAGCATGCTTGAGGAGGAATGGGTTGAAGATTATCTAATGTATTATCATAATGTTTAGCATGCTGGAATAGAGATGGAGAGAAATAATTAGACGTGGCCAATGTAGATGAAAGCCAAGTCCTTTGTTCCTGATGAAGAATAAAGGACTCAGATTAATAATAATCACACAAAGGACTCTTGAAGTCCATTTATGGCCACAACAGAAGAGTCTTTGGTATTTTTCAAATATAGAAATAAAGATTGGACCATCATTGAGGCTATATGGCTATCTTAGAGTTTTACTGCCACGAACAGACACCATCACCAAGGCAACTCTTATAAGGACAACATTTAGCTGGGGCTGGTTTACAAGTTCAGAGGTTCAGTCCATTATCATCAAGGTAGGAATATGGCAGCATCCAGGCAGGCATGGTGCAGGAGAAGCTGAGAGTTCTACGTCTTCATCTGAAGGCTGCTAGCAGAATATTGACTTCCAGGCAGCTAGGATGATGGTCTTAAAGCCCCCAGGGCCATGCCTATTCCAACAAAGCCACACCTCCTAATAGTGCCACTGCCTGGGCCAAGCGTATACAAACCATCACAAGGTGTCGAAAATGGAATCTCAGGCTGGAGAGATGTCTTAGTCAATAAACACCAAGTTGCCCCCAATGATACTATCTTATGGAACCACAGGACATTACTGAAACCAGGAAAATGATATTTATACAACACTATGAACTGGACCAGAGAAGGACCAACCTGTTTTCATGTTTCTTCATGCATTTCCTTGTAGTCTGCGTGGCAGTAACTTTCCTAGTCCCCATTGTGAGGATGAGGAGACTGAAGCCAGAGAAGTCCAGTGCCCATCCAAAGAGTATGTAGCTGATAAGAGGCAGAATTCTGATATAGACCCAGAATTGACTCCAGATCTGAGGTTTTTAGCTTCCCAATTCACAGCCCACAAATTCAGACACAGCACTCCATGGAAGCAGAGACTGGAGCTTCCTACCCAATTTTCTGATACTAGGATGTCACTGCATAATCCATGTTTGTGTCTGTGGACTGAACACGTAATGAGGGTTGATGGGGGAGACTGGACTGGGCGGGGCTGGGCCAGCCTTGCCTTGCTTTCCTTGCTGTGTCCAGAACTTGTTCTGAAGTCCAAATCCTGATAATGAGCCTACTCTTCTAGCCTTTGCTACTGAAGGTAGAGCTGGGAAAAACCGAATCCATCTTTCTAAGGAGCTCAGGCAAGTGCAAAAACACCCACAGTGGCCGATCCACACACCTTTGTGTTGGGAACCTCTCTAATTTCTTCATTTTTCCTCCCTTTGGTCTGCTATGATCTAAAGGCACACCCATGAGCAATAAGAAGTAGTAGGTCATTCTTAATAGTGCCTGTAGGGGGCAGGGTCTCATGTAGCCCAGGCTAGGCTCAAATTCTATGGTCAAAGATGACCTTGAACTTTCAACTCTATTGCCTTCACATTCCAAGTGCTGATGTTATAGGTGTGCACCACACACCTGTTTTCTGTGGTTCTAGGGCTCGAACCCAGGGCTTCACAATGATACATAAGTACTCTGCCAACTGAGCTGCATCCTAGCCCCCCAAAACCTAATTTTTGTTCACCTGTGATTGATCAGGTCCTGTGCTCAGCACCCAGGGGTTAGGGTTTTACAGGAATTGACTGGCTCTTGGGGAAGCTCACATAGGATGGGGATGGGGCAGGAGTGTGGTTTGTAGAGAGGAAAAGCTTTTAGATATGGGCTCCAATCTCAGTGCCCTTTTCTTTAACCATCTAATTCACATCAAGCGAGTCTCTTAACCTCTCTAGTCCTCAATTTTCTCATCTCTGGAGTGAGGATAAGAACACCCACAGTGCAGATCCACTGTGATAAATAAAAGAAGACAGACATAAAACACCACAGACTGAATGATTCCACTTGCACGAGACGCTCAGAAAAGACGAAATAGGGAAAGATGGAGCGGAGAAGAGTTGCTCAGGGCTGAGAACAGTGACTCTCGTGGGGGTGTCTTTCTGAGACGATGGAATGTTCTATAATTGCCATGGGATGATGGCCTCAATTTTGTCCATTTTCTTAAAGTCATAGAATTATATTGTACACTGGGAATGAGTGGTTTCTAAGATATGTCAGTTATACCTTGTCTTAGTTCAGGTTTTACTGCTGTGAACAGACACCATGACCAAGGCAACCCTTATAAGGATAACATTTAATTGGGGCTGGCTTACAGGTTTAGAGGTTCAGCCTATTATCAAGGTGGGAGCATGGCAGCATCCAGGCAGGCATGGTACAGGAGGAGCTGAGAGTTCTACATCTTCATCAGAAGGCTGCTAGCAGAATACTGACTTCCAGGCAGCTACGATGGTGGTCTTAAAGCCTATACCCACAGTGCCATGCCTACTCCAACAAGGTCACACCTCCTCCAACAAGGCTATACCTCCTAACAGTGCCACTCCCTGGGCCAAGCATATACAAACCATCACATACCTCAATAAAACTTTTTTTTTTTTAATAAATAAAATGAGCCACTCCAAGGTTTAGGTGAGATAGTGAATATATTATGGAAGACAGGCCTGCACATCAGATATATGCATATTGTCAGGATTTTTTAAAAATGGAAGTTATGTCAGTGTGGTGGCTCCATGGGTCAGAGTGCTCTCTGCCTAAGCCTGATCAATACCCAGATCTTAAGATGGAAGGAGAGAACCATCTTTTCAAAGTTGCCCTCTGACCTCTCCATGTCCACACAGTGGCATCTGCCACTACCCTCAACATAAAATAAATAATGTAAAAGACAGAAGTTGGTCACAACTGGGGCATCTATGTCCTTCCGCCTAGAGCCCAGAGCAGCAAGGAAGAGGGGAGAGAAAGATCATAAGGGCCTGAACTAGATAGAATGTTACCGATGTGGTGTCCTTCTGAGTAAGACATGGCTGTCACACTCATGAGCTCACAGCAGCTGTCATGTGAAGGACCAGCCTGACCCCATGTTAAGATTAGAAGCCACCTTGTTACAAGGTCAAGATAAGTTTGTCTCTATTTACTGCAGAACTCTGGTTTGATGAGTTTTAACCAGTTCCTGGAATTTGACATGTTCCACACCCTATTCAATCTCACCATACCCTGTATTCTGTCCTGAGAAGATGAAGTGAAGTTCTGCCGAACAAATCTTGAGGTGTTCGGCGAAGATGATCAAATAATTTTGTGTGCTGTCTACTCCTGTGATTTTGCCTGCCAAACCCATACCTTATCAAATTCATCTCAAAATCCTGTCTGTACCTTTTTCTCCTAAAAGAGGAGGCCTGAAAAAAAATCACCCCCACTGCTCAAATCCCACTTTGGAGAGTCAGTCTTACGCATCAGAGAGCTGTTGTCAGTCTTATGCATGTGAGAGCTACACACACTTGATGGCTGTTGGAGGAGGAGGAAGAATGGGTTTCCTTCTGTGCTGTGGCCCATGGTAGTTACCCATGCTCCAGTGGATGGTATCCTACACCCATGAACATACAAGCAGCATAGTTTGGACTCAGTAAGTTATGAAAAAGGAGGAGAAGAGAAGGATTGGGAGGAAGAAGAAGAGAAGAAGGAGACAAAGGTAGTGTTGGGAAGAGGTTGTGATGGTGAGGTCCAAGATGAGTGGGGAGATATGATCTCACCCTGCATTCATGGATGGGATTACTAAATCATGTGTATTGCTGGGGTGAACATATCCTAGGGTGCTGGCTTGGTAGCCTTCCATACAGTACTGTAGTCTTTCTCAAACATTCATCAGAAATTTCTTGAAGGGAGGCCTTGGTCTTGGCTCCAAGGGTTTCCCTAACATCCCACAAGAATGCCTGCTTTTAGCCATAGCAAATTGTATTGCTGCCAAGAAGAGCGTGGGAACTGGTATCAAAATATTGTCTTAAAATTTGCTAGAAGGCATTAGCAAGAGGCCAAATTAGAGCTTGAGTAGCCGTTGTCCTAGAAAAAACAGAGGTCCTAAGGTGAATTCAGAGTTCAATGTTGCTTTCCCCTGAGGCCTTTACTAATTCCAAAATGGCCTCCAGAAGTCCATGCTAATTCTAAAATAGCCCCCAGTCATTGCTAATTCCAATATGGCAGCCAAGAGTCTAAGAAGCTGAAAAGAACGTTCTGTCCTGTCCCTTGTGTTGCTCCGAGAGTAATGGATCTCAACACTTACAAAGCAGAAGGAGGCCCTTGTAAATACTGATGTGTACAGCAGGGGCCCGAGGGACTACACTCTGTACATAAGGCTAGAAACAAATCATTTTTTATAAAAATAAAGCCTAGCATCAGATCTGCCCCAAACCTGACTGAATTAATGTGACCAACCTCCCGGATGCCCGCCAGAAGAGAAAATTAAGCTCTCCCTAGAGAGAGGTGACATCACTAAGCAACTCCAATTGTCTCCTCTAATCTTAGGAATTCAATAAAAATTTACCAGACATATTAGGAGACAAAATCATATGACTAAAAACCAGGAAAGGAAAAGAAGAAACCCAAACACTCCCGCCTTACAAAAACAAACCCTGAGGAGAGCCAGATATTTAATTTACCAAATACAGACATTTTGACTTACCATGATTTAATCCACTTTGAATTCTTATGTCCTGGGATTTGCCAGAATTGGGAGCTATCTCCCAATGGGTTCAATTTAGTTTTTGTTTTGTTTTTAATAACCAATGTTTTGAGATAAAATAGATGGCACCTATTTAAAATATATTGTTTGGTAGATAGGTCTGTATGAATGCCACAGCAGTGGACATACAGCCCCCCAAAGTTCTCATTCTTTCTACCCTGTGTCCCTTTACCCTTCTGAAACCATGAGCCATCTGGCTTCCTTCTAGAAGCACACAGAAACAGATAGATGAAGTAATTTTTTCTCCGGTATCTGGCTTCTGTCTCTTGGTCCTGTGTGCCTTATTGGTGGGTTCTCATCTTAGATATTTATATTTTATTGTGAGACATTAAATTACTATGAGCTATGTAAAACATTTCACAAGAAGATGGAGACTTGGTGCAGAGATCAGGGATCCATGCAAAATGGACTCTCTAACAATCACAATGGCCATAACAGAAGGTGGTAATAAGACACGGGTTTGATTACAGGATCAGTAAACTGGAAGGGAGGTTGGAAGAAAATATCCACATTGAAGCAGAGAGTGGAAGGTTACGGAAAATGCTGTAGAGTTTGTACAAGATGCTTGCTTGAGGGCAATTTAGGGTGGGACAGAATTGTGTGTGAGATTCCAGGGGCCAAATAAGGAGGCAAAGCAAAATCTGAAGAGACAATGACTGAGAATTTCTGAGAGTGGGCTTCAAGAACTATAGAAGGGCCTGAGTTTGGATCTCAGGCACCCATGTAAATGCCAGGTGGTTGTGGCATTGAGTCTGCAATGCCAAGGCATGAGGAAGCCTGGGCAGTTTGGCTACCTCAACTGGGTGAACCGCTGAGCTCTGGGTTCATGACAGTAGCTAAGGTGGAGAGTAGTTGAGGAGACATTTGATGCCAACTTCTGCCCTCCACATGCATATAACACATGCATGTTCATCCACATGCTCATCGCACATGTACAAGGAAGTAAACAGAAAAGATGAACCTTGAACTTCAGTGTGAATACAAAGGCAACCACATAGAGGCAAATGATTTAGGCTGGTAGTGCTGCTGGCCTTCAAACAATTCCTCAGTCAAGTATGGCTCCTGGCCCATGCTCAGTGTTTGTACATTCGAATGAATGAATGAATGGGAAATGAATGACAAATATGGAAGGAGAAGAAAAAGACAGCTGAATCGGAAGGGCGTGACACTGGCTGCTCCTTAGGGAGCTGGTGGGCTTGCCCCAGCAGTTGAGGGAATAAAGGAAACCAGGAAGGACATTGTATCTCATTGGACTGAGATATCATGTTTCTAAAGATTTCATCCAATCCCCTGGTGCCAGGAACCTGGGTTGGCAACGTTGTTCTGAGGTGAGACAGTGGCCCTCTCCAGCTAGTCTTTAATAGTGGGGTGCTCTGGGAGTGGGGTCCTGTAATTTGGGAGGAGGTTGCCTTCTTTAGGCATGGGCAGGAGCTAATAGGGTATATTCAGGTGAGATCGTTAGCTCTCTGATAGTACCCTCACATAAAGTAAAAGAAAAGGGACCCTCAACATCCCAAGTCCCAGACCTTTGAAGTTATGTATTTCTTAAGTCTACAGATAAAGTAACCTAAATTGTTTCACCACATGAATGAAGGTTTTCTGTGGAAAATGAAGGCTGAAAGTTCCCTTACCTCTTCTCAATTTTCCTCTCTCTCTCTCTCTCTCTCTCTCTCTCTCTCTCTCTCTCTCTCTCTCTCTCTCTCTGTGTGTGTGTGTGTGTGTGTGTGTGTGTGTAAAAGAGCAAGAGAGAGCAAGCATATACAGGTCAAAGGACAACCTTGGTATCTATCTGTCTTCACCTCTCATCTTGTTTGAGACAGGGCCCCATGCTCACTGCTATATAGCCAGATGGCCTGTGAACATCAAGGATTCTTTTGTCTCTACCTCTATCCCTTCTGAGCTAAGGACTGAACCCCAGGGTTTTGTGCTTGCTCCTCTAAATCCCCAGCCCCAACCTTGAATGTCTCCACAGTAATGCTGGAGTTACAGACATGCATGCTCCTATATCTGACTTTACACAGGTTCTGAGGATCTGCAGCTAGATCCTCAAATTTGCACAGCAAATGCTTTTTTCCACTAAACCATCTCTCTTATGCCTATTCTCATTTAACTGATTTCTATCCCTTCCCTTTTCCCCAAATTCATCCATTTACTGAGTCACCATTTAAAAACATTGTAATTAACTGTGCTGGGTACTACAAGTTTCCTCTCTTTAAATTTTGCCTGTGTTACCTGCTGTGTAACAAATTGCAGTCACACTTCGTTTGATGGCAAGGGTATGTTCAGAGACATGTGGCATTAAGCAATTGCGTTGTTGCTGAAACACTGTAGCGTGTATGCACCCACATTAAGGTCTGTGATGTCAGCACATGACGTCATTTCATGAGACTACTGTCAGATATCCAATGTCTACCTAAATGTCATTAAGCAACGTGAGTGCACCTCAAAGTTTAATGGCTTAAAACAGCAAGAAGGGACTGGGGATATAGCTTAGGGTAGACCACTTGGCTAACATGTGAGGAGCCCAAGATTCAATCCCCAGTGCTGATAGAAACCAAAAATAAAAATGTGTGAATATTTGTTACCCCAGAAGGTCTACAGGTTATGAATTTTAGGGTGGAGTAGCTGGGTAGCTTGGATACTGCTCTCTCGTGGAGATGCCATCTGGATGTGGGCTGGGCTGTGTTCTCATCTGAAAGCCTGGCCAACATGGAAGGGTGCACTTCCAAGATGTCCTCCCATGGCTGGCGATCGGTGTTGAGATTAGACCTCTGTCCCTCTGCTTATGAGTCTCCTGAGGGGTCACTTGTGTCTCGTTGGGACACAAAAGCTCCAAGGACAGAAGAACAAGTCCCTGGCTCTCCTTATTGACTTATTCTCCAGACAGTTCTGTCCCAAGGTAGATAGAGTCAGGAGCCTAGTGAGCTGACTGAAGACAAGCCATGGATAGGTGGACATTAGGCACAGGAAGCACAGGAAGGCACATGACACTGGGAACCAGGGACTGTCCGTTCTCAGGTCCCCTGGGTCATTGGCAGGACTGAACCCCTGTATCTGAGCTGCTTCATATCCAAGTGACCAAAACAGCAGTTCTAATATAGTTGTTCTCAACCTTCCTGTTGCTGCGACTCTGTAATACACTTCCTCATATTGCTGTGGCCCCCAACCATAAGGTTATTTTTGTTGCTGCTATGTAACTATAATTTTGCTAGTTATGAACTATAGTGCAAATATCTGTGTTTTCCAGTAGTCTTAGGTGACTCCTTGAAAGGGCTGTGTGAACCCCAAGGGGGTCACAGCCCACAGGTTAAGAACCACTGTTCTGGATGAAGGGATGTCAGTGTCTATGTGTGTAAAGAGAAAGGGGACACACCTTCTTGGCTCTCGTGAATGTCTCATAGGGAAGAGTGGGCACATATGCTTGTTCTTGTAGCCATAGTGGGGGAGAACACCCCAGGGCTGAGAGAGCTGAGCATCCTCTGCCCCAGCACAAAGAATGAAAGCCAGGTTTCTGGAAGGTAGAAAATGTCAGGTATTTTTCTTAAGCGAGATGTTGCCTTAAATGTGTATGCATTTGGTGATCACCGAGTATCAAATTCAAATTCAAACCAGGTCTCTGCTCATCTGGAAAAGATGTCAAGAATGGTGCAGGGGCCAGGGTAGGAGGATGGGATGACACACTCTTTCTTCATTCACATATTAATGGAGAGAGAATGCTTTGAGAATATTGAAGTAAATTTCAGAGCGTCGTTGACATTTCCAGAATAAACATTAGTTAAACACTTTAGGCGTGAGCGTCAGAATTATTTCATGGGTGTAAATTAAAAGGCGGCCCTGTAATGCTGATTCTGTTTGCTCTCCCTAAGTTTCTACTGTCGAATGCACCAAAGTATGGTGGAAAAATATGAAGGGACCTTTCTCCGCATGCAGATGTCAACAGCCCAGCATTTTATCTTCTGGTAGGATGATTTTCCAACCAGATCAATCACTTATTCTTAATGGCGATATTAAATTCACATTTTATTAGGTAATGAGCTAGAATTCTGTGTAGCCCACCCAGGGAGATAGCAGCAGAGGTCCGAACATCTTCCCTTGATCCCAGACCGGCACAGTCGATTCTTAATTATTCACTGATCTGCTTTCTCAGCTCTTATCCTTAGAGTGAGTTTTCACAATTATCTTTTAAAATTACAAAGAGGAATGTATGAGCAGGCCTGGTGGCACTGGCCCAACATCCTGGTGACTCAGGAGGATCATGAGTTCAATCCTGAGCAGCTTGGTCAGACCAGGTTTAAGAATAGAAAGTAGAAAGAGGGGAGCTGGCAGGGGGTTTACCGCTCCACCGGGACCCGGGTTTAGTTCTTGGCAGGGAGAGTTGGTAGCTCACAGCTACTAGAAGATCTAGCTCCAGGGGATTGTACAACCTCTCTTTTCTGCCCTCATTTCTATGTGGGCATACTCACATACACACACTCACACGCACACTCTCACACACACTACACATACACATACATGCTCCACATACACCACACAGACACACATACCTCACATACTCATACTACACACACTCATACACCACACACATGCTACACACATACCACAACACACCACACACACACCACACATACACACTACACACACATACACATCACATATACACCACACACTCATACACCACACATATACTATACACACACCACACATACACATGCCTCACACACATACACACACACCACACACATATCACACACTCACATACACTATACATATGCTACACATATACTCATACAGACATACCACACACATTCATTCTCTCTCTCTCACACACACCTACTCTCTCTCATATACACACACTCACACGACACATACACACACACTCTCTCACACAAATACACTTACACACACTCCTCTCACATACACACACTCACACATACATTCTCTCTCACACACATACACACTCACACATACTCTCTCTCATACACACATACACTCACACACACTCTCTCATACTCACATACACACACACACTCTCTCTCATACTCATACACACACTCACACACACTCTCTCTCATATTCACACACACACTCACACACACTCTCTCTCATATTCACACACATACTCACACACACTCTCTCATACACACACACTCTCTCTCATACTCACACACACTCACACACTCTCATACACACACACACTCACACACACTCTCTCATACACACACACACTCACACACACTCTCTCATACACACACACACTCACACACACTCTCTCTCATACATACACACACTCACACATACTCTCTAATACTCACACACACACACACACTCTCATACACACTTACACACACTCTCTCTCTCATACTCACACACACACTCACACACACACTCTCATACATATACACACACTCACACACACTCATTCTCTCTCATACTCACACACACACTCACACACTCTCTCATATACACACACACACTCTCTCTCATACCCACACACACACTCACACACTCTCTCTCTCATACTCACACACACACTCACACACACACTCTCATACATATACACACACTCACACACACTCATTCTCTCTCATACTCACACACACACTCACACACTCTCTCATACACACACACACTCTCTCTCATACCCACACACACACTCACACACACACTCTCATACATATACACACACTCACACACACTCTCTCTCATACTCACATACACACAGTCACACACACACTACCCTTCCTAGGAAACACAGTTGTTCAGCAGATTTCCATGTTCTCTGATTCTTACATTCTCTGTCCTTTCTTCTCTAACGATTTCTAAACTTTTCCTAAACATTATTTAGATTGCTTTGATTGAGATGAAAAGCCCTTCCTGAGCCTGGGTGACTTCATCCTTCAGGCTGGGCTCCCAACTGAATAAAAATGAGACAGTGAGCCGAACACCAGCGTTCATCTCTCTCTGCTTCCAGAATGTAGACGCCATTGCCGCAGCTGCTTCATGATCCTGCTGTAGCCACACCTTCCCCATGTGATGAACCCCAAACAAACCCTTTCCCCCTTAGCTTTGACTAGGTGTTTTATCACAGTACCAAGTCAAGTGGATGTGCTATGGTAGAACTGTCTACCAACCAGGTTTCGACCACCATTGCCTCAAGGTCGTGTGGATAAAGACTGTCCTTAACCTACAATGATTTGACTCAAGGTTCTTGCTTCAGGATGCTCCAGTGAATGATGATGTTTTCCCAGACTAGTGAGTGAGGTGTGTTACGCTCTATTGAGACGTTGGCCGTCAGCAGCAAGCCGAAGCTCTCGGGTAATTACAGTCACACATCTTAATAACCAGCACTCTATGGTCGCTGTGTGCAGAAGGCTAAGTGTGATAAATGTGGCCTTGGTTCAAGACTGGCTTATCAGGACAGAACCCCATTGTAAGCTATGGAACTTCTAGATGTCTGAGCATGATACCAGTTGTCTCAGCTTGGGCTAGAAGACAGCCAGAGACAGGGGTTAGGTGCTACTTTAAGAGGGCAGGTCCCAGGATAGAGTAAAGGAGAAGGGAGAGAGAAGAGGCAAGGGAAGGCAGCGTGTCTCCAACTCTGCCCTTCCTGCATCCTTGTGAGCCACACAGACACATGGCGTGCAGTTGCTAGGCCACATGGGATTTGTCAGGACAGGCAGTTCAGGAAGCCATGCCTCAGGGAACAGTACATTGAAGAGGGGAGGAGAGAGAATCTGTCCTGCTCTTTCTCACGTCCTGGTTTCCAGAGGTCAAGTCCATCACAGCAGGAGCGTTTCGTGATGGTAATATTGTCTAGCTTGTTGGACAACTGCTCACAGAGACCAGATCCACAGCTCCACAGCTGAGGGGTTCTCTCAAGTCCAGTGTGTAGTGTCCCAGAGACTCTGATTGGCCTCTAGCATCAGAGCCCTGTGGACCAGGTGGAGTTGTGCAGTAGGTGGGAGACAGTGTGCTGTGAATGATACAGCGATTGTCAGAGAGACCAGAGGCCAGTGAGTGATATCGGGGGAGCTGCACCTCTTGAAGTTGCATTCCTAGATGCTGGCTGGGGTCTGGGGGTGTGCACACACATACGCTCAGTAGGTTCCCAGCAACTGCTGTCCGGGAATGTTATTCTGATCTGGGGCCCCAGGTGTGGAGCCTGGAAACACACCCGCAGTCCTGCCTGAGCTTTGCCGGCCCAGCGGGTGGAACTTCTATGCCCTAAGCTGCTGTAGTGTTTTAGAGAAGGAACACGTGGTAGTGCTTGGGTGCCGGCTGCTGGTATTTTTGCTCTGAGTTTCCTATTTACACCTCTAGGAGTTGGCTATAGTTTCTGCTCCATAGTAAGTCTCCAGTTTGCTTTCTCATGCTGTTCAAAGTATTTAAGCATCATCCTGAAAAAAAAAAAAAAAAGACAACACATGTTGAAAAGAAGCAATGTTCCTTCTACACCCAAACCTCTGCATGTATGTGTCTGTGTGTTTCAATAGCCTCTGTTATTCAAAATATATATGTATGAGAGGATAGAAACTGAATATGGAATGCTGTGTGTTTGTGTGTGTGTGTCCTCTCTCCCAATGCAATCATTTTTAAGGGCTGCGTAGTGTCTCATCATAACACATCCTGTGTGTGAGTCACCCATGTCCCCATTGTATGCTGTTCTGGCTGCTTTCTTAATTTGGGGATGTTCTAACCGGTCCTGTGATTGTGTGAGCTCTGTGAGCATCTGTGGCTGTTCCCTTAGGTGGCACTTTTTAGAAGAATCGTTTTTGTGTCATGGAGTGTGCATATTTAGAAGGGAATTGAATTATTTTCCCAAATTATCCTATGAAAATCATACTGATTTATTTTCCCTGGAAGCTAAAAGTCTTCCTGCCTGGGAAGCTGAGTAATGTCATAGCAAGAACACAAGGGGAGAAAATAAAGTTTAAGCTAACTATGGAAAGAGTTGTCTAGCCTCTAGGACCCAACTTGGGGGATCTGGGCAATTCGTGTCCCCTAGAGCCTTGGATTTCCCATTTACACAAAAGACATATCAGATTAGCTCAGAATTTGGCAAGCTTTGTCCATAACAGGCTATATAAAAATATTTTGGGGTTTTGTTTTATCCGTAATGGGCTATATAACGATCACTTTTGGGTTTTGTGGGCTCAGGGGGAGTAGTTTTCAACTGGGAACAGATTTCTGCTCCCAGTAGCTAGGAACATTTGAGGCTGCCACCATTCAGGGTAGAGCATTACAGCAAAACTGTGGCCAGAGCCTGGGCTGCTGTTCAGCATCCTCCAAGGAAGAGCATAGTCTCTGCCACACAGATGTCTCCAGCCCCGAGCATCAGCTGTGGTTCAGTGGAGAAGCCTTGCCTCGTGGTCCATCTCAGCCACACTGCCTCCGTGCATACCTATAATCCCAGCACAGGGTCATGCTTGGCTATAGAGTTCAAGTAGCCTGGGCTACTTGAGACCTTATTCCCCTAAGACAAACCCACAACAGAGAATTGATTGTAGTTTGCTGCACTACACAAAGGTACCTCGGTTTATACAGAAGAGAGCTGAAGCAGCAAGGTGCCAGGAAGAACCTGATCTGGGGGCTGGGGACCAGCTCTCAGTGGCAGGGGGACAGCAGCAGAGTTCTGATCTAGTAGACACAAAGCCCTGAGTTTGATCCGCAGTACAACACCAGCAGGATATGGACATGCATACCTGTAGTCACCAACACTTAGGTGGCAGAAACAGGAGGGTCATGAATTCAAGATCATCCTCAGCTATCTAGAGACTTTGACGCTAGCCTGGACTACTTGGTGAATTTGAGGCCAGCCTGGGCTACTTGAGACCTTATCTCTACAACAGTAAAACAAACAATAAAAATAGCGATGACTTGATTTGTCAGCCCAGAAATGTGAATGTCATGTAGTTTTCACACTGCAAAAATAGTTTTCTTTCCTGATGTTTCATCCTGATCATTTGCTTCTACCTCTGCAGCCCCAGGTAGCAGCTCGTATTCTTAGCTCCATTGTACAGAACCACAAACTGAGGCTCTGAAAGGGAAAACACCTGTTTCTGGTTATAAACCAGATAGCAGAGGTAGGCCAAGAAGTTGACCCGTTGCTACCCCAACAGTCTGCACCCATCATCTGCTGGCATTGGTTCCCAGGCATGATTGAGTTGACCCCACAGGGGATCAGTTCCTGTGGGCCAAGCTTCTGAGCAGAGGACTGGCAGGTGGCTGAACACCGAGGTGAAGCTGTCACTAACATGTCAGTGGCCTTGGGGACAGACTTGCTGGCCATGTGTCTGGCTGTGCTCTCCTCCCTCAGAAGGACACCAGTGGCATCAGAAGCCCCATTGCCTCCTGTCATATCTGTCTGTCAGGCTGGGAGCCACAGCAACCCTGGTCTAACCTCCTGTCAATGAAATGGCAGTGGGGTCACCCACTGCCCATCAATCACGTCTCTCTGCTCAGTCTCCTCTCCTGTGGATGCCAGTCAGGAACTGGAGCTCCAGTCCAGATAGTGCCCATCTTGGCCCAAGTCTCTCTTTGGAGGGTCTCCCATTGAGGAGAAAGCTGAGGCTCTAGGTCCCAGCCTGGGGTTAGGAGGGTGTGCTGGCCCACAGGATCCTCATCTGGAGTCTGTTCTGCTTACCCATTGTTCTTGGCTGGCTTCCCAACAAACCGCAGGCACCTTCCTGTTTCTGCCTCTCCAGTACTGGGTTAACAGTTACGTGGTCAGTTCTGGACCACAGTGCCTGGCTACTGTGGGTGCTGGGCCCCACAAACTCAGGCCCTCATGCTTGCATAGCTAGCACTTTATCGACTGGGCCATCTCCCCAGTTCCAATATATCTTATGTTGTATGCAAAATATATGCATTGGCAGAGAGAATGTTTCATTTTCCCTCATCTGCATCTCTATGAAAGCCAGGAAAACCAGTGAGATCAGGATCCCTGTTTCTCTTCTCTCCCTGTCTGCTTTGTTCCTCTTGTGTGTGGGCATTGGGACTTCACATTTCCCATCTAGGTCAGGGCTTAGCAGTCTATCCCTGCCAGTCAGATCCTGCCCAAGGAAGTACAGGTTGGCTGTGATTCCCAAACACAGACTTAGCACATGCCCAGCAACATACTCCCGGCTGTGTGCACCAAAGACCTTTGAAACAGGTCTTCAAACGTATGAGTGTCTTCAGCAGCAAAGGCGGGGGTGAGTTACTCATTCATCAGCAGACAAACGGGTCAATGGTATGTCTGTGGCTGTGTGTGGCTGTGTGGTGTCCACACGTGCAATAGAATAGTATTCAGCCACACATAAAAAAAGAACAATGTACTTAAATGTGTGTTACAAGACGGATGAATCTCAAAAGTGTGGTGTTAAGTGCCTGGAGCAATGGCTCAGTGCTCAAGAATACCAGTTGCTCTTGCAGAGAACCAGGGTTTGATTTTTAGCAGCCATGTGCCGGCTCACAAACATCTGTAACTCCATCCAGTTCTTGGGATCTGATTCCCCCTTCTGGCTTCTGTGGGCACTGGGCATGGAGGCGGTGCATTGAGATCCATGCAGCAAAACACTTATACACATTTCAAGACAAAACAAGACAAAACTTTGCTAGCTGAAAGAAGCTAGACACGAGTGTCCACATATATGTGAGTCCATCTAAGGGGAGTATCAAGCAGAACAGACAGCAAATAGGACATTACCAGGAGACCGTCAAGAGGATGTTGAATGGGAACTCGTGTCTATGAGAGTGATGCGAGTGCAGAACTGGGCAGATACTGCATCTTCCTGGAGGTTCAGGGGCAGGCTCTGTCCTCCCGAGTGCTGTGTGGGCCACAGCAACCCTGGACTAGCCGCTTTTGCCTGAAGCTACTTGTTCTCACTCCTCCCAAGCCTTCACATCTGCTCCCCACTGTCCCCACTCGTGTCTTGGTCCTTTGTGTTCCTGAGGCCATTGGCATAATGCCACACACTGACCTTGTTGTAAAGACCCTGTTTGAAAATATGGTCACATTTGGAGGCTCTAAGCATGGATTTTTGTTTTTGCGGGGGTTCACTATTCATCCCAGTATATTAGGCCCCAGTGTGAACTTTTGATTTTAGAGGAGGAAACATGGGAAGGGTATAATGGTATATGCCCTCGATTCCAGTTACTCTGGAAGCCATGCTCAAAGCTATCCTGGGCTACGGAGTGAGTTGGAGGCTACCCTAGTCTACAAGTTTGAGGTCAGCCTGGGTAACTTAGCAAGATTATCTCAAACTACTTAAGGAGAAGCTGAGGATAGCTAAATGGTAGAGAATCTGTCTAGCATATTCAGAGCCTTGGGTTCAATCTTTAGTAACACACACAGATACAAGTTAATGTATCAACCAGTTAGATTAGGGCAGATTCGCAAACTGTCCATTCCTTATCTAGTTCATTTACAGGCTGAGTAGATGGACACAGAAAGGTCTGGATTTGGGGGCTGCTATGTGGCTCAGTGGGTAGAAGTGCTTGTCGCCAAGCCTCGGGACCTGAGTTCGATCCCCAAGACCCACCTGGTGTAAGGCGAGAACTGAATCCTGAAAGTTGGCCTCCGACCTACACACACGCACACAAGAAACAAAGAAACGAATGTAATAAAAAATTTAAAAAACATTATGAAGCAACTGCTGGGTGTCTGCTACTGTTATAAGCACACAGTTGCTCCGATAAGGAAACAGGAGTTCGGTGAAGGCCATGGAGCTTTACCAAGAACTTGCCCAAAGTTTATAAAGCTCCAAGTTACAGAACCAAGTGCCTGACTCGAGTCTTTCTTTGTTTGACCTGAGGGTTTTCAGTTTAAATCCTTATACAGCAGATAAGTAAGTCAACAGTCAGAGGTGAGGAGATTCAGCCCAAGGCCAGTCTGCCAGTCACCTGGTTCCCTACAAACACAGGAGTCCCCACCCTCTGTCCCCACCCCTGAACGATTTCCTTCATAGGGAAGTTGTGAGAGAAGTTGCAGGTGCAGACACTGCCCCCTCTCCCGGGGTGGGGCTCGGAATTGGGCTGAGCTGGCTTCCTTCATTCAGTCTTCCAGAATCAAGACCCTATTGACAGAGGGCTAAGCCACAGGCGCGCTGCCTGCAAGGTAAGAGGCGTAGATCAGTCTCATGAATGCAGAGGGATGAATTTCCTCCTCCTCCACATAAATGAGAACGATCCTGGGGAATGGAGGCATGATTAGGGTGCCCTCCTTCTGACAGGGATGCAGACAGGCAGGTGAGGATGGAGGGGTGCAGCCCAGGGCACATTCAGAACTAAACTCTGTTGAGAACAAGGCAGGTGTTTCTGAAAACCTCTCTGATTGCACCCGTACCCCTCTGTTAGGCCCACACCTCTGCCTCTCCCTAGCCACCGGCCCACGTGGCTTTTGAAAACCTGGGGAGATTATACCTTCCAGGTTCCTTTGCTGAGTCTGTGGAACCTGGGTGCCTTTTCTCCTCTATTAGCTGCAATCAGGTGGGTTTTGAGCACCAGCCCGGAGATGCCTTTGCCAGCTCACACCCATCTTCCAAGATGAGCTAAGGTTGCCCGTTTGCATCCTCACTTACTGGGCTGAGTCGAGACATCTCTTTCTCTGAGAACTTGTTGGGGTGGGCTGGGGGCCTTTACGAAGACAATGAGCTACTTGGTCAAGATACCGAAGCTGCTCGACCCATAGGGAGGTTCCTGTGAATAGCAGTCACGGCACTGTGGTATTCAGGGTTGCTCCAGGCAGGAGTAAACGCACTGGGCTTCTTGTGATATGTCCTTAATCCCCACAGTCTTCTAGCTGTCTCTCTCCATTGAACCCACTCTTGCTAAGCCTCAGATACAAGACTGACAGGTCCAACATCCGAGGAGGTCTGTGCTGTGTTCGCTACTCTTCCTGTGCAGTGGTCCTCAGGTAGGATGGCCTGCAGCAGTTTTTGGAGGTTGGAGGAGGTTTTTTTTTTTTTTT
>NW_022196905.1:111014100-111036907 GCF_008632895.1 Mastomys coucha
TGTCCTAGGGTAAGGCTGCTACTGGGAGACCATGGGTAGACATGTCAGCTGCTCAATGTTCTTCAGTGCACAGGATGGCTGAGTGGTCCCGCCCCAAATGTCACTAGTGCTCAAGCAGAGAAACTGATGTGGAACAGTGGATCTCTGGGACCGGTCCCAAGGAGAGCTAGCTGCATAGAAATCCTGCAGAACTTTTTAGATAATTACATTCTTGGTTCTCAGCCCACAGGCCACTCTGGGGAAGGGGGCGTCCAGCAGGGGGTGACATGTGGCAGGTGAGGTTGGATGCAGTGCAGGTGTGCATGGTACACATGGAGAAGTCAGGAGGTAACCCTAGGTGCTGCCCCTCAGGTGCCTTCCACCTTGTTTGAGACAGGGTCTCTCACTGGCCTGGCACTTCATCTCCTTGTCCAGGCTAAGTGGCCAGTGGGTTCCAGAGGTCTACCGTGCCTCTTTGTTCATATTCTTATGTGGTTTCTAGGGATACCCAGCTTGAGTCCCTATGGGTGCAAGCAACTGAGCTGTAATTGATGTTCTAAGGAGCCCAGTGGTGACTCATGACCTCAGGGTACAGGCTTTTCTACCCAGCCCTTTAGGAGGCAGCAGGGGGATCACAAGTTCAAGGCAAGCTTGGGCTACAGAGTGTGTTCAGGTCTAGCCTGGGCAATTTAGTGAGATACTTTTAGCTACTAAAAGTATCTTAAGTCTTTTAGATACTTTAAAGACTGACAGGTAAACTGGACCATCTTCTTGTAAGCGCTCAATGGGTTTTGTACAAAATCCTCAGCGACGGTTTTCTGGTGGAAGTGGACTAAGCAGAAGGAGGGTGGTTATGTGAGAGGTTTGAAAGATTCAGGCAGGGGTAGCCTGTGCTGTCTGGGTAGTGAGAGTTTGGCCTTGGGCAAATTCCCAGGTCTGGGTCCTGACTTCAATACACATGAGCTTCATGACTTAAAGCTCTGTCTCTCTAACCTGCCTGCTGACTCTGACTCTGGGACGACAGTAAAGATGAGAGGCAGCCATAGGACCGTCGTGGAAACTAGATGATAGGGCTGATAATGCCATGGGCACCTAGCCATTAAGAATGGATGCCTCAGAACAACCATTATGAATTTGGGTTTTCCAGAGATTGGGTCTGGGGGGGACATCTCACAATGTAGCTCAGGCTAGCCATTTCAGTTGTGAGTCACCACATCTTGCAAAACAACTGCTTTAATAAAAAAAAAAAATGTGAAGTGAAGATCTGCTCTTGTCTAGAACTGCAGAGGGGCTCCGGTGTCGTGGCTACCCCCGGTGTCTGTGCTCTCCCAGGGAACCCAGGAACCCAGGGTGCTGGCTTCCTCCTACATCTGGCAAACTTTTCCTGTGGATGCTCGGGTGTGCAACTGCTGGTGATCCTACTGGAAGGTGAAGATGGGAGGAAAGAAAAGGGGGGGGGCAAAGAAAGAGAGGGGTAACAAAGCTTCCAGGGCTTTTCATGAACTCCGATTGGTCACCTTATGTATGCTTCTGTCTGAAGCAAGCACGATAGTTTAGAGGTTCAAATACTGCGCCATTTACCATGCCTAGAAGGAGGAAGTTCTACCCCAGGACTGATAGGGGCCCAGTCTGCCTCAGCTTCAGTCAGCTTCCGAATGGGGAATCAGGCCATTCTTACTAGGGAAGGTCAATGAATACAAACCATATCCAAACCCAAAGATCTCTGTGCCCTGGAGGGACATGGCCAGAAAGGTCTGGTTGTGCTTCTTGACAGCCCTCTTTAGGTCTGTGCAGTAGTTACTTTTATGGTTGCTATGACCAAACTACCTTGAAGAAGCAACTTAAGGGAGGAGGGGTTTCCTGGGGCTCAGGGTTTCACATGGTTCAACCTTTGGTCCTGTAGCCTCATTGTCTTGGGCAGAGCATCATGGTAGTGGGAACGTGGGGTGAGCTGGTCAGAGAGTGACAGGAAGTCCTGTAGGTCCAACCTGCTAAGGTTTCCGTAGACTTCCAAAATAGCGCCACTAAACTAGGAACCAATCATTCAAGCTGGGAGCCTGCCGGGGACTCTTCCTGTTCAACCCACCACAATGTGTCCATGTGTTGAATTGACTGTCTCGAGTTCTGAAGATGAAGGTTTCCTTCCGGACACTCGGGCAGAGATTTCTTTTCTTTTCCTTTTTTTTTTTTTTTTTTTTAAGATTTATTTATTTACTTTATGTAAGTGAGTACACTGTAGCTGTACAGATGGTTGTGTACACTGTAGCTGTACAGATGGTTGAGTACACTGTAGCTGTACAGATAGTTGTGAGCCTTCGTCTGGTTGTTGGGAGTTGACTTTAGGACCTCTGCTCACTCTGGTTGGCCCCACTTGCTCAGTCCCTGCTTGCTGTGGCCCAAAGATTTATTTATTATTATAAGTACACTGTAGCTGTCTTCAGATGTACCAGAAGAGGATGTCAGATCTCATTATAGGTGGTTGTGAGCCACCATGTGGTTGCTGGGATTTGAACTCAAGACCTTTGGAAGAGCAGTGTGTCCTCTTACCCACTGAGCCAGCCCTGGGCAGAGATTTCTTATTTATTTATTTATTTATATTAGATATTTTCTTTATTTACATGTCATATGGTTTCTCCTTTCCCAGTTTCCCCTCCAAAAAACAAACAAACAAACAAAAACAAAAACAACAAGAACAAACCCCTGTTGCCTTCCCCCTCCCCATGCTTGCCACCCTACCCTCTCCCACTTATTGGCCCTGGCATTCCCCTACACTGGGGCACAGAACCTTCACAGGGCCAAGGGCCTCTCCTCCCATTGATGATCGACTTTGCAATCCTCTACTCTACACATGCCGCTGGGCAGAGATTTCTAAACATCCATTCTGGCTATGTGGGGCTGGACAACTCTTTGTGGGGGCTGTTCATTTATGAGACGTTGGTCAGTGTCCCCTGGTCTCTACCTACCACCACCCTTCCCCTTGGAGTTGTGACAACCCCAAAACATCTCTGTATATTGTTGACTGTCTCTGAGGATCAAATTCAATAGTGAGAAAAGCCATGGTTAAGGTTTCTATGTCCTTTGCCCTGTTACTGTTAACGAGTTTAGTCTTGCGGGGCCAGGTCCCTTCTTTATCTCTGGGTTCTCGGGGTGCTGGGGCTCTACCTCCTGTGCTGTTGTTGATGTTTCTGTGATGTTGAACACACCCTGTCAGAGCAGATCTCCAGCCCCAGTGACCTCACTTGCTGGGGCCTGTCAGAGCGCCATCACCAACAGACAACCTGGCCACCTCTAAGTGATGCTTAAGAAAGACACCCTTTGGAATATGAACCTCCTGCCTTGACCTTGGAATGTGATCTGTCAGTAAGCATCCACAAAATATAGATGGCGTGACACCTTTTTGGACAGTGGCTCTGAGTTTCAGACCAAGGGAGACATCATTTGTCCGAAGCTCAGACCTCATGGTGCCTGGCTAGGGGTGGGAGGAGGGTCTCTGGTAGCCGGGCTCATCTTCTCTGTCCCACTAGCGCCCACTAAAGCAGTAAATTCCATGGAATGAGCCTGTGTGGGGAAGATCTCAGCCGCCCTTTTGTCCCATGGACGATTAACTTCCACCAAACGCTAAGTAGAAGGTAGGTGTATAATTTAAAACATCACATTTCCACTGGGGAGAATTTTCAGCTCAGACAACTCCAAATGGGTCTGATTTAAGTTCCATAAACTCAGTTCAAGGCAATAAATGTGTGAGTAATTGATGAAGTATCTTGCAGGGGACTCGGGCCTCATCCATCACTCCAGGCGAGCCATGGCTGCGGACACGCTCCGAGGACAGGCTGATAGGAGGCGGATAAATGGTTGGAGACTCAGACAGCTTTGTCCTCTCCATAACTCATAGATACATCCCCCCCAGTCATGGCTTCCCTCTCCAAGAGCATCTTCCATGTCTTGCCACCTCCAGCCAGGGGAAGGGGCTGCTCAGGGAAGCTGGCAGTAGATACCTCGGTTGCAGCTGTTCTTTGATTGAACACCTAATGTGTGCCAGTCCAGTGTCCAGCCCATGGGAACACTGTGAGATAGATTCCTACCCTGTGTTTTACAGAGAAAGAGGTCCAAAGTCGGGCAGACTTCAGATGACAGGGTCAGACAGAACGGAGCCAGCCTGGATAACCTGCTCCATGCTTCAAACCAACCCCACTCTGCCTCCAAGGACAAAGGTGGGGGGGGGTTCTTGGAGGTGGGGGACTTGGATCAAACACCCCATCTGACTTGCACATCCTGTCTGGGGTTCTGGGTCTCCCTCTTCCTGCCACACTCTAACCCGACACTTTTGTTACCACTGTTGCTACAACTGGTTACAATTGAAGCTGATAAGGACCCAAGGCTAGCTGCTTTTATCCCTTCTTAGGTACATCTGCAGTGATGGCCATTTGGGCCTCTGTCTGTCAACTCCTGTTCTGTCCTCACTTAAGCCTGTGCCAGGCAGAACAAGCCAGCTTCTTTCCATTTATCACCGTCACTCTCCAGGTTGGGGACACAGTTCAAGGTGGCTTTGTGCCATCTACCTGCCCAGTGTCTCTCAGAGTCTTCAGGTTGCCTCCTCACTTCTGCTTCTCTCCCAGGAGAATGCACAAGCAGGGACCCCTGAGTGTTCAGATGTGCAGTTGTGCCACCAGGGAGATTCGAATTCACGTCAGTGTCAGAACGTCATTGTCCTCGGGTGGTTCCCCAAATGTCAGTTTTCCTGTTTGTAAAATGAAATCATCAGAAGGTGGATCATTTATTCATTCGTTCGTTCATTCATCCCATGAGTACATGTGAGGTTGCCGCCCTGGACCTGTCATGGCCATACTGTGTATGAAGGATATGGGGCAGGGGTGAGTGATACAGACATGGCTGTTGGAAGACTTCACTAGGCAAACGAATGTAGAACACTTAGGCTGGCAGCCCACAAACTAGTCAGTGCTTTAGAATTGCTGCTATTAAGGTTTGTACCTGGAAAGTCCGCCACATGATGACACAGTATAGGGATACTATGGAATCATGAGGAATTGGGGCTTTGGGGAATAGGTCCCCAGGGGTGGGCCTTTGAAGGTTATAGTCCCGTCCCTGGTTCCAGCCCCATACTCTAAGCTTTCCTGGTTTATCACCATGTAAACAACCTCTACCACATTTCCCACCTCACCCCCACCCCCACAGATGGAGCCTGTATCACTCAGGGTTACTATTGCTCTGATGAAACACCCTGGCAAAAGCAACTTGGGGTTCATTTGGCTTACACTTCCGCATCACTGTTCATCGCTAAAGTAACTCAGGGCATGGACTCAAGTAGGGAAGGAACCCAGAGGCAGGAGCTGATGCAGAGGCCATGGAGGGGTGCTGCTTACTGACTTGCTCCCCATGGCTTGCTCAGCCTGCTTTCTTAGAGAACCCAGGGCCATCAGCACAGGGATGGCTCCACCCCCAGTGGGTGTGGTCCTCCCCCATCAATCACTAATTAAGAAAATACTCTACAGGTTTGCTTACAGCCTAGCCTTGTGGAGACATCTTCTCAATTGAGGCTCCCTTCTTTCAGATGACTGTAGCATTTGTCAAACTGACATAAAACTAACCAGTGCAGAGTCCCTCTGCCCTACCTTTTCAAGCTTCTGAATCTACAAGCCTCAAAATTAACTTTTCAGTTCTTTATCCCCAACCTCCTTTCAGATACTGTGTTTAGAGACACAAAGGTAACCAAGTTACCCAGAGACTAGCACCATTCAATTAGAGCCAGCCTGGGTTTTGTCAGACAATGATTATCCCAGGCCTGTATGCTACACAACCTGCCCTATGACCAGTCAGTTCAGTAGGCCTGGACGAATGGTTCCAATAAAACTTTATTTATGCCAGGCGGTAGTGGCGCACGCCTTTAATCCCAGCACTTGGGAGGCAGAGGCAGGCGGATTTCTGAGTTCGAGGCTAGCCTGGTCTACAGAGTGAGTTCCAGGACAGCCAGGGCTACACAGAAAAAACCCTGTCTCAAAAAAACAAAAAAAAAAAAAAAAAAAAAAAAAAAAAAAAAAAAAAAAAACAAACAAACAAACAAAAAAAAACCAGCTTTATTTATAAAAACATGCTGTGGGATGCATTGGATCAAGAATTGCTAATCTCTAAATGAAATTAGCCTGGGTTGTCATTGGGTGGTTCCAGTAGCTAACAGTTTGGGGAAGCCCAGATATCAGCACACCTCGCCTGTGTTGGGGACTGTCACTGGACTGAGCTCAGTTCAGAGAACCTGGGTAACTTTACCAGGCTGTTGGTACAGAAGTAAAACAATTGCCCTGGTTGCACTAAGTCTTGTTCTGCTCTGTTCCTCTGTTTAGCTTAGGGGCCTTCATCTATACAATCAAATCCACACAGCCTCCCTAGTAGGGTGATGGGAATAGATGTAGATACATATGGAAGTGAATTCTAAGGCTTTGGCAAGGGATTCCATCTATGGTGCCCATCACAGGGGATAGTTGGGAGAGACTGAGATGTGTAGAGTTCCTAGCCTACTGTCAGGTAGACTGGGGACCACAGATGGAGGTGTGGAGGTGGGAGCAGTGGTATATATTTTGCAGCCAGCAAGGGGTGGGTGCTCAATGCTCAGCTGTTCTAGCAGAGGCCCCAGTATAGGGTAGGTCTGGGGAAATGGGTCTGGAGATATGTACAGGATTTGGGGGGATCAGGATAGGATAGGACTTCTGATGCACCTTGGTTCTTCAGCAAATGGAAGAGAGAAGATGCCAGTTGGAGGCCTGGGTTGCACTCTATGGTTAGTTGTTCATCTCAGCACAAAGCCAAATACTGCCCAGATATATTGAAAATGCCTAGTTGATACTTTGTCTCTTTAGGAGTTCATGGTCAAGGGTGGAGGGGGAAAATGGATGTGTGCATTCTCTATAGATAAGACAAGAACCCCAAAGGGCTGCTGTGTACTAACTACCACAGAGGGATGATGGCTCCCTGTTTGTTCATGCAGGCTTTGTGGAAGAGCTGTGTGTAAGACTAGACCTTGGAGCAAGCATTGGTAGGAAGGGAGGAGCGTGCTCTAGACCAAGAGAATGGGATCTTTAAAGGTAGGCCCAGCAGCACTAGGGGCTGGGGAAGTAGCTCTGGTGGTAAAATGTTGAGCATGCAAGCAGGAAGCCCTGAGCATGGGTGATTTTCAGGACTCGTGGTTTAGAAAAGCTGGAACTGAGTTGGTGAGGCAGTTAAGTAGCTAAAGGTGCTTATGCTAACCAACATCGATAGCCTGAATTTCATCTCCAGACCTCATGCAATGAGGAGGGAACTGGCTTCTGTAAGCTATCCTCCTATTTCCACACGTCCCTGGCCCCTCATCCCCCTCCCCAACACCAGCAAATAAGTAGATAAATATGTGTGATAGTTTGAATGTGAATGATTATGTAGGCTCATATATGTAGGTTAGTTCCGGGCTGGTGAGCTGTTGGGAAGGATTAGAAGGCGTGGTCTTAGAAGCTCACTGGAGGTGTGTAGTGGGTTGGCCTAATGCTGCTTGTATTCTAATGCTAATTTGGGATCCCAAGACTGGTCACCCCAAAGAGAATCTGCACATAAGACACTGAGTGGCCCTGCCCCCTGTTAATTGTGATTGGTAAATAAAGATGCCAACAGCCAATCGTTAGGCAGAAGAGATATAGATGTGGTTGAGTTTCAAGGGCTTGGGTCAGAGAGGACCATGAGGATGGCGGGAGAAAAAAGTAAGAAGCCACCACGGGATAAAGGAAGAACGTGCAGGAGGAAGGAGAGCGGCGTGGGCTAGAGGCCAAGACAGCATGGCCCAGAGGGCTGCCCAGCTGGAGGTAAGAGCAGCCCAGATGGAACATAGTAAATAGTAAGTGATAACTTGGGGCTATGGATAGGGAAATCGATTCTGACAGAATGGAGGGTAGGCAGCTGCCCAGTTATTGTGCTGCCTAAAGCTTATTGTAATTATGAAGGCTGGAAGTATATTTTTCATCTGGAGACTCAATAACCAAAGGCAGGGTTGAAGCCCCAGGCCAAGATTATAATTATTTTCTACTACAGGGATGGGCTTTGAGGTTTCACAAATCCTTACCAGGTCCAGTGGCTCTCTGTCTGCTCCTGTGGATCAGGATGTAAAGCTCTCAGGCCCAACTCAAGAGCCACACCTGCCTGCATGCTGCCATGATCCCTGACATAATAATAAAATGAACTGAAACTGTAAGCAAGCCCCCGATTGAATGCACTTTTTAAAAAAGAATTTCCATGGCCTTGGAGTCTCTTCATAGCAATAGAAATCCCAAGAGAGGCAATTAGTAAATGGAAGTAATTTTTAAAAACTTTTAAAGCCACATGTGGTGGTGCTGAGCATTTGTAATCTCAGCATTGGTGAGGCAGAGAAAGGTGGATCTCTGGGGCTTGCTGGATAGCCAGTCTGGTCTACTAGATGAATTTCAAGCCAATGATGGCCTGTGTCTAAAAAAAAAGAAAGAAGAAAGGAAAGGAAGAAAGGAAGAAAGAAAGATAGGAAGAAAGAAAGAAAAAGAAAGGGAGGGAGAAAAAAGAGAGAAGAGAAAAAAGAGAAAAGAGAAAATAAAATAAAATAAAATGGTGAATGGCATCTGAGGAAGAGCAGGCCTCTATATGCATGTGTGCATGCTCACTTCATACACATGTACACACAACTGTGCCCCATAAACACACACCATGGCGTCATGCTATGATGAGAATATACTCTAGGGAGCGTATTCCTTCATTTAGTTAGCTCTGTCACCTGGCTAGAGATGGGCTGCCTATTTCATCTGTGGGTTACTACCCACAGTGATGCCTGTCTTTGGGACAATGACCGTGGATTGCCCCAGATTCTAAGGTTACACAAACAGAAGAAGGCCATTTGCCAGCAGCTACTTGCTATGTAAGCAAGGCCCTGGCCCCTGGGTCCATGGTGAGCAATCCTTCCCCAGCCCATGAATTCTCTGTGGACAATCAATTTCACAAGCTCTTCTCCCTAACAGAGTGAGAGGCAGGGTGGGTTCTGTCAGGATTATTCTAGATGCCTCAATGTTAATATTTGAGTTCTGGTTCTGTTGTAACTGTGTCATCTGATTACACTGAATGAGTCTGACATCTTGGCATGTCCCCTTCTTTTCAAAGCGTAGCAGTAAAAGCTTGAGAGAAAAAGAGCAGATGAAAGGCAGGCTTCCAAATTTGCCTGTCTTCTGATCCCAGGGAAGGCAGAGCTCCCTCTGCCTCCTCCCATCCCTGGAACAACCACCCAGCCCCCCATGGCCTGAGCACCCCCAGACTTCAGTCCTCCACAACTTCAGCCCCCATGACCTCAGCCCCCCCTGGCCTCAGCGCCCCATGGCCTCAGTGCCCCATGGCCTCAGCTCCCTACAACTTCAGCCCCCTTGACCTCAGTTCCCCATGATGTTAGAGTCTATAACCTCAGCCCCCCATGACCTCAGCCCCCCATAGCCTCAGCCCCCATGGCCTCAGCCCTCCATGACTTCAGTCCCCCATGTCTTCAGCCCCTCATAATCTCATTTTCCTTTTCACTCCTGCGAGCTACTGGCCACCACCATGCCTAGTCTCCATCACCTCCGGCCATCTCCCCATCCAGCTGTTTACATCTTAATTCATCCATCTATCATTTCCACAATGGAGCAGTGTCCACTTCTCTGTTTACAAGTTTGATTTACAGTGAATTGTGGGGGAAATTACTTGTTGGGATTCAGAGATCAGTTGCAACAATTTTAGTATTGGTTTTGGTTTGACTTTTCTGAGACAGGATTTCTCTGTGTAGCTCTAGCTGTCCTGGAACTCGTTCTGTAGACCAAGCTGGCCTCAAACTCACAGAGATCCCCCTGCCTCTGCTTCCTGAGTGTTTGGACTAGAGGCAAGCCTGGCTGACACCAGTTGTTTTTAAAGGAGAAGAATATCAGAATAAATATGGTCAGACCTTCCTACTAGATCCCAAAGGTGTCTCTCTCTGTTGCTTCACTTTATCTTATTTAAGTTAAACTTTAAAATTTTGTTGAAAATTTATTACATGAGCACTTTTTTAACAGTATGTTTTTAAACAGCCCCCTCTCCTGTCCAATTTTTCATGTCTTTCTTCAAATTCATGACCTTTTTTCTTCTTTAATTTTTATTGGTGTGTGTGGTGTATGGTATGTGTGTGTGTGTGTGCGTGTGTGCGTGTGGTATGTGTGCATGTGAGTGTGTATATATGTGCGTGTGTGTATGTGTGTGTATATGTGGGTGCATGTGTGTGTATATGTGTATCATATAGGTGTATGTGTGCATGTGTGTGTGAATGGTGTGTATGTAGTGTGTGGTTTGTGTGTATGTGTGTACATGTGCATGAGTCTGTGTGTGCATGTGCATTATACAACCTAATGAGTTTACTTAGTGTTGCTTATATGTACACATATTTAGGGCTGACCACTTGGGGATGGATAATCTGTCAGGGAGGCACATGCCTGGGAAGAAATAATTTTTCCTCTGTCTGCAGCCAGTGATTTTCTGCAATTCTTCAACTGGAGGAAGGAAGGGTTAGAAGATTCCCCTCATCCACACTGGCATGTCAACTGGCATTGTCACTGTATAGATCTTGCTTGGGTGACCATATTGTTAGGATCATAGGTATAGCTCTTCTGTCATACCTAGAAGGCACCATCTCCCAGCAGTGTCTGGTCCTCAGGCTCACACTGTCTTTCCGTCCCCTCTTCCTCGATGTCCCTTGAGCTTTAGGTGCAAGGGTTGTGTGGTAGATGTTTCAGCCAGGGGGTTGGACACCTCGTGGTATGTTGTCTCTGCATTTTCTGTCCTCATCTCTCTCTGCTGCTAAAGGAAACTTCTCTTAGGTGTGGCGTAAGAGCTGTAGACATTCATGAGTGTACAGAGAAGTGTTTAGACATCCATTGGCAATTACTTTGGCTGAGAAGGTAACATTGCTAGGTTGTCCTCTAGAGTCTAAGACCTTAGCCAGCACCTGGATAGAAGGAACAGGTGACACAGAACTTGGATAAGGACCCTCGCGTGATGTCTCCTTGACACACCCTCTTCACTTTCCCACTCCCCCTTCCCACACACTGCCCCTCCCATCTTTCACCTACCATTTGCTAGTGCCTCCCCCTCCTCCCGCCCCCACGCTCACCTGTCTTCCCAGGGTACTTTTCCACCTGGATGCACTCCCCAGAGGCATCTCCTTCATCCTCTCTACCCCCATAACCACCACCCGCCTCCAATTCTGGCTCACATATCCTCAAGGTCTTTTCTCTGCTTTGATAAAGTAACAACTAGAAAAATCTCATTAATGAAGCCAGACAGCTGCAGTGGGAGTTAATTTTCTTGTTCCTCTGCTCTGAGAGCTGACATGATTTCAGCAGTGACCTGTCGTCAGAGACATCATTGTCTCAAGGAATATTCTAACAGCAGACTGCAGGGGCAGGAAGAACACAAGCTGAGCTAGGCCTGGTGGTACATGCCTGC
Source organism: Mastomys coucha (assembly GCF_008632895.1). Lineage (NCBI taxonomy): Eukaryota > Metazoa > Chordata > Mammalia > Rodentia > Muridae > Mastomys > Mastomys coucha. The sequence continues at coordinate 111,025,579 of NW_022196905.1, forward strand.
AATCCCAGAACTCAGCAGGTGGAAGCTGAGGGTCAGGAGTTCAAGTCCATCTTCAGCTGTGGGAGACTCTTTCTTGGAAAATGAAGAAAAAGAAGTAAAAAGGAGAAGGAAGCAAGGAAGAGAAGAAGGAAGATGAGAAGAGGGAGAGAGAGAAGATTGGAGAGAGACACAGGCTAGAGTTAGCATCTGTGTATCGGTGGCATATGTGTGTACATGTTCATGTGTGTGCAAGCACAGGCGTATTCATGTGGAGGCCAGAGGTTAGCGTTGTCTTCCTCAGTCACGCCCCACCTTATTTTTTGAGACAGGGTCTTTCTCTAAGTCTGGAGCTTGCCCATTCAGCTAGGCAAGCTGGTCAGTAAGCCTTGGGGGTTTCTCTGTCTCTGCCTCCCATCCCTAACACTCTACATAAAGATACATGCCACCACACCTAGCTTTTTTCATGGGTGCTGGGGATCCAAACTCACGTCCTCATGCTTGTGCAGCAAGCACTTTACCAACTGAACCCTCTCTCAGCCCCATGTGGTTAGCATTTTGGCTAAGATTATTGTGACTCTCCCTGTGTCCAGCAGCTGCTAGGTTAAGTGAACATAGGAGAGACACTAAGGACGTCTAGATATTTTGGTTTAATCATTTGTCAAAGGGTTTCCACCATCAAGTAGTAAACGTGGGTCTTGAACCCAGGCCTAGTGACTTCAAGATGAGGTAGGGTAGGGAGAAATCTAGTGGACTAAGGAAATGAATCTCTTAGTCATCAATGAACGTTTTTCTATAATAGTCGGGCTGATCACTATTTTTGGCTTTGTGAGTTACACTGTCTGTCCATCACCACCTCTCCATTCTGTGGCAAGGCAGCCACAAAAAAACACGTCAGTGTCTGTGGCTGTGTGCCAGCCAAACTATATTTACAGAACTGGACAACAGGCCTCATTAGACTCAAGGGTCAAGTGTACGGACCTTTGCCCTAATCACAGACAGCAGAGAGCATGCTGTATTCTAACTGCCTCGGGGTTCTGTGATGATGAATATGATGTTGCTGACCAGCAGCAACAATGTATCAGGTGCTATGCCGAGTGAGCCCTAATCATGACTCCCACCATCCCTCTAACAGCCCCATTAGGACAATCTATGATTCCCTTTTTCATAAGAGACCAAACAGAGAATCAGGAAGGTAAGTGGGTCTGAGGTCCCTCAGCTTATATGTAACCGAGCTCGTGTTGGTTACGCATCCGCCTGCTGGAAAATTCCATGCTCTCCCTCCCACATTGTATTGGGTGAATAACCCCGTGTTAGAGCTCCTCATTCAGAAATACTGGATGGTTTTTCTGTCTCCTCAGGAACCTTGTGTTCTAGGTCAGATCTCCACCCTGATCCTCACAGTATAGCCATGGGCCTGGCCTCAGCACCTCCATTCATGTAATGTTGGGGTTGGATGTGCAGTTGGATATCCCCTCCTCAGGGGCGCTGTTTTGGAAGGTTGTACAATCTTTTGGAGGGTGGTCTGGCTGGAGGAAGTGGGTCTCAGGAGGTAGGGATTGATGTTGATAGCTCAGGTCCATTTTCTGTCCCAACTCCCTCTGTTGGTGATGTGAGCAATCCACCTCACTGGCTGACTGACACCCCACATGATGGAAACCAGAGTCAAAACTTCTTCCCTTAAGTTGTTTCTTGTCAGACCCCCCACCCCCCATCCCAAGACAAGTGGATTCACTATTGTCTCCTCCTTGGCCTCAATGCCACAGGGAGTCCTCAGGAGCCCCTCTCAAATCCTTGTAAGCAGCTCTATGCTGTGCGTTAGGGTAACCTGAATCTCATCTAAGCACCACCATCAACCCCTTCTACCAGAGCTTGCCCCATAGCAGGGTACCAAAGTCAACTGCACCGGGGACACGTAGCTGGGACTAAACATCCAACACAAGCAAGCAGCTTCAGGTAGGAAAGATTTACTGTGGCTGACGGTTCGAGGCTACAACCCATCGAGGTGGGGAAGACATGGGGGCAGGAGTGTGAGGCGGCTGGTCACATGGCATCCACAGTCAGGAAGCAGAGAGAGATGGATGCTGGGGCTCAGCTTGCTTTCTCCTTTGCCCCTTTTTATTCTATCTGGAATTAGAGCCCTAAGTATAATGCTACCTCATTCAGGGTAGGTCTCCCTTTCTCAGTTAAACCTCTCTGGAAGCCCTGCATGGGCATGCCCACAAGGGAGCTTCCTAAGAGATTCCAAGCTTAGTCAAGCTGACAGTGAGTCTTTTAAAATTATGGTACAGGGTGTGTATGTGTGTGCGTGTGCATGTGCGTGTGTACATGTGTGTGTATTTGTGTGCATGTGTGTGCGTGCGTGTGTGTGCATGTGTGCACGTGTGTGTGCATGTGTGTGCATTTGTGTGCATGTGTGTGCGTGTGTGTGTGCGTGTGTGCATGTGCGTGTGTACGTGTATGTGCGTGTGTATATGCATGTGTGCGCTGTGTGCGTGTGTGTGCATGTGTGTGTGTGTGTGTGTGTGTGCACACATCTGCTCTTGCACGTGTGTTTCTCTCCTACCTTGTAGGGATTAAACTCAGGTTATCAAGCTTGGTGGCGAACACCTTTACTGCTTAGCTGGCTCGCAGTTTTCTTTGATTACAATTCATTTTTGACTACAGGGGCTTGGTGTACCTGCCAAGAATTGTATGTAGCAGCTGGAAGGGACCTTGTGGGAGTCTGCTCTCTCCTTCCACCGTGTGGGTCCCAGGGATTGAGTTCAAGTGCAGTGAAGAGTGATTACCATGCCCACCTTCATCAATACACTGTCCAGTGCTGTGCGGTCCCCTATGAAGTCATTAAAAGAGATTTCATGATGATGTTTGAAGATTGGGAAGTGGGCTATATTTTTCTCAGGAGAAAGTTAGGTCTAAGTCCGTGAATAAACTCCACTCGGCCCCAAAGCTTCACGAAGCTGTAACCTTTGAAGACAGCACATAATTAAAATGCTTTTAGATCTGATATATGTTATATTTGAATTGGATATTAAAGCTAATAGAGTTCTCACCCACTGTGTGAATGGTATGGGCAGCTCTAGTCAAGGCTTGCTGGCTGGGCAGCCTAGATAAATTAGTGGGACTTGGGCTGGTGCCTAGCCCATGGCCTCGAATCGAAAGTTTAATGGATTAAGTTTTATTAGTTGCAGATCTCTTTGGGCTCAGAGAATTTTCTAGTCAACATGAATGTGGTTAAGTTGTCACTCCTCCCTGAAATGAAAGCTTAAGGACAGTTTGGAACTCCTGTGTCACTTATGAGTTTTCCATACTGGCTCTCTGGCCCCCGACTGTCCTAACTCAGATCCCACCATCCCCACCTAAAATCCAACCGTGGGATTAAAGGGAATCCTGAATCTAAATCACACAACCTAGGTCCTCCATACAGTAGGCACTCAATTCATGCTGGTTGTTGGCATTAACATGGTGAGCTCAGGTCTTTATCTCCATGGAAATGGTGACGGATTAGGAATGCCTCCTCATCTCTGTAGGGCTTTAGAGCCTTCCACACTCTGCCTCCCATCCGTGTTGACTTTAGGAAGGCATGGTGTGTAAAATGATTGTCACATTTGCCTCAGAAAGGGGACGCAGTGATAGACATGGAGTGTGGCTTAAGATTTATAGGAATTGGCGTCAGAACTCCGCTCAGCACTAGCTGCAGGACTCTGAGCAAGTCGGATGTGCTTTGTAAGCTGTGGACACAGTTTCCCAGGGGCACACTTATCCCAGGGTGGGGGTGCTGTTTAAAGAGACCGCGAGTCAGTAGGAGCAGCACTGAAGGTCATGGCGGAGCCTGTTTCTTTCTGTTTCCTGGTTAACCATAGGCAGGGCAGCTCTCCCCGCCGCCACATGCTCTACCATGACAGACTAAGACCCCTGAAACCGGAAGATGGGATAAAATGTTACCGGTCGGGTGCTCTGTCACAGCACTGTAGAAGGGGCAGAGACAGGCTGAGGGAGGGGGGCCCATCATCATCTGGGACATGCACAGTGGTTAAGGCTCGTCGTCAGCTCCAAGTCCAGCACTCAGAGCTTTGCACACAGCTTTCCTGTGGAGCAGCTATGATGGTACTCAGGAACTGTTTCTGGTCAAAGGACTCACAGCGGCCACATCTTAGATCTGCCTCGAGTTGCCATCTCTAAAATGGAGATGCCGCGAGCATCTTTCCTTTTTCCATTTGTGTTGAAACTGATGTTGGGCACCACCGCTGATCACACTTGGCCTTAGTGAGGCGGGGCCTCTCAGTTTAACCCAGAGCTCACCCCTATAGCTGTTCTCTGGCCAGCTCAAGGGCTCTCCTGTTCTCACCACACCTAAGCTGGAATTAAAGGCAGGATCTACTCACCTTGGCCACCAGGGAGCTCATAAGTTTCTAAAATACAGCCCGCAACTATTCTAGTGCTCAAGCCCAAGTTTCCATCGCCCTGACCTCCACCCCAACCCCCAAGTCTGGACTGTTCTGTTTCCCAGAAGGCTCTCTCCTGTTCAGTCATTTCCTATTTCCTCCAGGAGACTCTTAAGCGTGGAAAACTTGCCTACGCTGTTCATTATATCCCAGATTCTTGAAGCCACGTTTGACACATGGAGGGAGCTTTGTGGACTTTGTACCTTGCTGTCACAGATCGCCACAAACCCAGTAGCTTAAAAACCACATCTGATTGGTTAACCTCATAGCTCAGAAGGTCAGAAGTCTACAATGAATCTCATGGAGTCAAAACCAAGGTACACATAACCTGACCCGGAAGGATTCATTATCTCTCCCTTCTGAGTTTCTGGAGACAGGACTTAAAATGGGTTTGAGTTCATGGAGTCTTCTGCTCATCCCAGATAGACAAGTGAAGCCTCAATGTTCCCACCAGTAAAATGGGCTATTGTCTGTTTAGCCTTAGCTGTGTGACTCAGTTTGGCCTTTATCTGCCCATGGGCAAATGGGATGATTTCTTGGTATCTTGCTAATGAAAGGAAGGGAGAGACTATGACCAAAAGGTCACCAACATCTGTACATAATCACATGTGGCTCCAGCGGGATAGTGTGTATGCTGTATGGATTCGGGGAGGATTAGAGTAGTGGGGAACACATAGTGACCTTCACCCAGAGTATCTCATTATTTCCTCTCCCTAATCTTCTCTCCCTCTTCTGCTTTCTTTCCTCTTACCTCCTGTCCCCTCCCCTTCTAGTTTCCTTGTTACTAGAGAAGCCCCCAGGGCCTCCCACTCACCAAGCCAGTCCCATCACTGGATCTCATTCCCAGCCCTCCTCTTCCCTTTCACTTAATGCGACAGGGTCTGCCTAAGTCACCAAAGCTGGCCTTGAGCTTGTGAACCTTCGACCTCACCTTCCCCAGTAGCTAGGGTTACAGCCCTGTGCCACCACACCCAGCTTACTAGTTTTCTCATTTCTAATTTTCTTATTTCTTTTCCTTTTCACTCTCCTCCCCGTCTGCTTTCTCCTCTTCCAGTTTTGTCTCATATAACTCATACCTCTCATGGTTTTATCCCTCTCACGCCTGATTTCAGACTCTCCAGATCAGAGCTTGAAGTTTTGTAACAAACTTACATATCATGTGGGCCAGACACAGCAGTACTTGCCTGCAATCCCTGCACTTGGCAGGTGGGTAGATTATGAATCCAAGGCTAGCCTGGGCTCTATATACTGAAGGCAGCCTGGACTACCCAAGACTGCCTCAAAAGCTTGACCAGACCAAACCAATCCAAGTCAAAAATGTATATAATGCAGACACTCTATTAAGGGCAGACCCTTCAGTGAGGTCCTCTGTTTGACTCTCTGGTTTCCATAGTAATCCCAAAGGCCAGGACTCCTGCTTGGTGTCCCCCGTTCTGTTCAGAGGTGTTTCTTAAAGAGTTTCTATACCCCGACCTAGGAACAAGGACAGTGTTTCTCCCAACTTCCCCTTCCCATGTGCTGTGGAGGGAAATATCTCAGGCGTCTATTATTCTTCCCCTGAGAATAAAGACAGCAGCGCTAAGCAAGACTCTGTCTTGTTATCAGAAAATTAGGGTGGGGAAGCAGCTTCCACTGTCTACGGAGACATCTTAATAGACGCTTTGGTTGTTACGAAGAAGTTTCTAGATCGGTTTAATTGCTGTAAATGTTATTTGCCTTTCCTGTTATGATAAGCTCCCCCCACCCCATTCCCTGGAATCGTTTTTTCTTGCTTTCCTTTCCTCTTCCAGCTGTTTCCCTTTGCCCTGAGGCTCGGAGTTGGCAAGTTTAATGAAACCCAAAGAAAAGGAAGCAAGAGAGAGGCTCTCGGAGTTCGAGTCTCACACCCACAGACGAAGCCAAGCCCCCAGAGTGGAGTGATGGTTCCAGATTAATGAGGCTTCTCTGCTTAATGCAGTTGGACAGGATGCACCCCCTCCAACCGCTGACCCCCACCCCTCAAGCCCAGCCTGCAAAATGAAAACCAGCCCCAGAGCTTAATTGCGTCTGCCCTGAGCAAAGAGGCTGGATGGGGACTAAGTACCACACAGAGCTAATGGGAGATGCTCATAGCCTGAGATGATGTGCCCTGTGCCCGCCGGAGCTGGGACTGGCATCTGAGCATGCTTCTTCTTTTCAGGGCAGGCACTTATAGAAACTTCCAGTCAGGAGTCTGAAGCTCGCTGCAAATCATACTCTGGGTGCTTTACTTGTTGAGTGTCTGTGGAGGTATTCTCACCTATGAATTATGGGATGTTAGACAGTACCTCAGGTTTCATCCCACCAGCTACCAGTAACAAACTCCCATGCAGTGTGAAACCTCCAGAATGCCTTCAGAAATCTCCAGATATCCCAAAGGGAGAGAAAGCTCCTCTGTTAAGGACATCGAGAGCACTCCCTTAGAGTGTGTGTGTGTGTGTGTGTGTGTGTGTATGTGTGTGTGCCTATGCCTATGTCTGCCAGCGTATGTGTGTTTGTGTGTGCATGTGTGTTTGTGTGTGTGCCTGTGCCTATGTCTGTGCATGTATAAGTGTGTTTATCTGTGTGTCTCTGTATGTATCTATGTGTCTGTGCCTGTACCTATGTCTGTCTGTGAGTCTGTCTGTGAATGTTTGTGCATGTATGTTTGTGTGTGCGTGTGTGTGTGTGCCTATGTCTGTTCATGAATGTGTATGTGTGTGTGTGTCTGTCTGTCTGTCTGTCTGTCTGTCTGTCTGTGTCTGTTCCTATGCCTGTGTCTGTGGACGCATATGTATTGCACATGTATGTGTGTGTCTGTGCCTATGTCTGTGCACACGTATGTGTGTGTCTATGTCTGTACTATGCCTGAGTCTGTCTATATGTGTGTATGTGTGTGTCTGTCTGTGAGTATATATCTGCATGTCTCAGTGTGTCTGTGCCTGTGCATATGGGTGTATTATGTGTGTGTCTGTATCTGTACCTGTGTCTGTGTGTGTGCATGAGTGTGTGTCTGTGTGTGTCTATGTCTGTGTGTGTGCCTGTGTCTGTGCACACATATGTGTGTATGTGCCTGCATGTGTATGTATACTGGGCTGGTACCTCCCGGGTACAGCAATGGTAGATGTGTCTTTGTTATCATTCCCGGCTCTTAGGTATTGGTGCTGAGGATCTGAACTCAGGTCCCCATGCTTGCACCGCAGGCACTTTGCCCACAGGGCCATCTACTCCTTAGGAGGCTTTCTGGACATTTATACTTGCTTCTACTGGAACCTGCTTTATGTAGGCTTGAACAGATTGGTCCCCCTCCTTGTGTCCTTTGCCTTCCTTTGCACATGGGAATAACTATGGCACTGTGTGCAAGGACACATAGCTTCCGGCTACTAAGTACACAGAATTTCTTGGCACATACTAAGTGGTCAATAAACTCTTTCTGGGTACAATAAGCTTGGGTTCATTAAACATGTGCTAAGAACATAATCAGCCCCAGGCACCTTGCTCTGAGATAAATGCAAAGATGAAGCTTTGCTTCTTGCTTTTGTAGACGAAGTAAATATATATAAGACTTATAGGAACTTGCCCTTCCTCACTCAGGACAGACATTACTAGTCAATCTCAAGACTAGGAAGGTCTACCTGCTTCCTCACTTGGGGCAGACATTACTAATCAATCTTGCTGCTCTTCCTCTCAGTCTTTCTCAACTTAACTCTAGTCAAGCACTACTAGTAGCCTGTGAGTAGGCTCCCACTCCTTTGACCTCTCATTCAGTACTTCCCATTGTATGAATGACTCAGAGGAGGCCGACCTTTTCCTGTCCAGCCTTTTAGCATTAATGAGTAGTGTCTTTCCTCCCATGTCTGATATCATTCTGAAAAAAGGGATTGACATGGAGAAATATGTTTAAAGAAGATTGGTTTTCTTTTTTATCTCCCCCCAGGGACAGAACTGAGTAGTAAAATGGGTGTCAAACTTTAGCTAAGCATTGTGCAGGCTGTGGGTCTTGTGAATCAATCAGGCTACTTCTTTCTTCAGTTTTCTTTAGCATTTGGGGCTTGGAAAAAAAACATCAGCTCTTGCTAAAATGGGTCCCAGCATTTCAAGGGCAGCATAGAGGTCTCTGGAAACAGCTTTCAGATGGTTGAGACCATCACTAGATAGAAGAGAGAGGAGGCTGAGGTTAAATGCTCCCCAATGTGTTCTGACATGCCCAGCTCTCCCAATGAGAGCAGACTCCAGAACAATGGCTGTGAGAAATGAGGGCTGCATCTGCAGCCCTGAGGCCCCCAGAAGGCTCCATCCATCTGGCTGAGAAGTGGGCGCTGGTGTGGGGTGGCCCACTTGCTGTTTTATGTCTGCTGCCTGCCAGGGACTTCAGGAGGCTGGGGCAGGAGCAGGGCAAAGGGGCTGGGGCTCAGCATTTCAGAAGACCTAGAACTTGGTCATTATATTATAATCAAGGCCTTTAAGGAAATGACATTTAATTAATTAAATGATTAACTGTTAATTAACCATTTAATTAATTAATCAGTTGTGTGTGTATGTGGGCACACATGTGGAGGCCAACTTGCAAGAGTCAATTCTCTCCTTCCACCATGTGGGACTCGGCCATCGATGTTCAGGTTTGTTGGTAAAGCCGTCATCCATCACTGAGTCATCCCACTGTCTCTCACACACAGCTTCAGCATTCCTTTCTTGTGTTTATTACAATGTAGTGCAGAATGACCTTGAACTCACAGTCCTCCTGCCTCAGCCTGACCATTAGACTGACTGGTATGCTTCCCCACACCCTACCTCTGCTGACATATTTGAAGGCATCTGCTGTCTACCCTGCCTGGGGAGTTTCCTGTGACTTTAGCCCATGACCTAAACTGGGCACCTGTCATGACTCTGCAGGCTGAAGCATCTGGGAACATTTCTGAGGCCAGTGAGGTTGGGGCTCCTTTTTATTCCCAGGGCCCAGGCAGAGATGGCTCGGCCTTTGACCTTCCCGTCTGTTCTTGTCCCCACAGACACGCTCTCTGTACCTCGCTGGTCACCACAGATCCCACGCAGAGACCTTGGCAATTCTATCAAGCACAGGTAGGTCAGAGGCTGATGGTGGAGAAGCGGGGCTGACTCCTGTGGGGCCCAGGAACAAGTCCATCCCCAGCTCCCGCACTGTCACATCCTGTCTTCTGCTGGACCAAAGTGTTTGCATCACAGCCTTGTCTTTGTCAAATCCACAGCAGGTAGCTAAAAGCAGAGGCTTTATAGTCAGGCTGAGCTGAGTTCTAATCTCTCCTGGTAATGCTTTGTAGCCTCGAGAGATCACTTAACCTCTCTGGGCTCCATTTTTTTGTTCAAATGATGTTCTTATTATCAAAAAGCACATACCATATAATGAGAGAAATAAAGCAAGACCCTGAGATACTATAGTCAAGATCGTCATAGAAGTAACATTAAACAAGTCTAGCAAGCTACAGAAAGTGTGACATCAAACCACAGTTAGAGAAGAAACTTTTGTTTTTTTTTTTTCTGCAAGAATTAAGCCAAGTCCCATAAGTTCATCCTGCTTATAAATAAAGTGATGTGCACCACACACACACCTCGCTGATATTAATAAGTACTTCAAGCTCCACAGTGAAGCTCTCTACTCAACGAAACTCAAGGTGGCTGGCTAAACACATGACTAGAAGTTAGCCCAAAGCAGCAGGCCAGCGGGTGAGTGGGAGGCCTTCCCTCCAATCCCCCTGGCCCGAAGTTGGTTTCCAGCAACTTCGTGACTCTCCCAGACTGAGTTTTCTACACGTTGCTCCCATCTCTCACAGACTCAGGGGAGAAGGGGGGAAGTCGGGCCGGGATGGCGAAGCTCACTGCTCAGAGGAAACGGAGGCCTCTGTGGATAAGAGAAAGGATGGAAAGCTAATTAATTATGCTCAGTCCGTGAGCTCTAAGATACCCCAAGCAGCCAGCTAGACTCCTCTTCTGCTCCTTCAGGATCCTTCCTTCCAACATGCAGAAGGCTAGTGTCAGTGTTACAGGACAGAGTACTATTGTCAATGCTGTGGGACATAGGTCTGTGTCCCTGGGGAGCTGGCCAGTCAGCAGAGGGTCTGCCAACAAACCATGACAGTCCCCAGAGGTCTGTCAGAGGCCTAAGGGGAAAAACACCAGATACCAACATTGTCACACAGCTTCAGCCTGGTGCCAGGCTGGACAGAGCACTCTGTATCAACGACTCATCAACAGCTCCTACAGAAAAATGTCAGAACTCAGACCAAGGGAGACCTTGGTGTAGCTGTGAGAAATAGTGACAGACATATCGGTGATCAGGTGGAACAACAGTTAGGGGCTGAGCTGTGGAGAGAAGGGGAAGGAAAGCGAGGGCCTTGTAAAATGTTTTCTGGCTCAGCTCCATCTTGCACTAGTCATGATCCCTCCTGCAGCTCACTCCTGGGTTGCCCATGGCTGTGGTTCATTTCCACCTCTGTATTAACCACATCTTTGGCTTAGCCACCCCTCCAGATTGCTGCTTAGCCACACCCCTGGCTGGGGACACTCTCACCTTAGCCTCACCTGGTTGGTGCCCATCCCTGGACTTTCTCACCATTGCACCAGAATCTGGTGCTGCCCAGCTTTAGATGCTGGTGTATAGGGGAGTCAGGTAGGCTGGCCACCTTGGGTCCCAGAACTGGCTTTCTGGTGAGGGCCTCCTTTTGGCCATCAGCTCTTCAGCCTCACCCACATTCCCAGCTCCTCGATAGATACCAGGAAGGAGAGTCTCCCGGTCTGGTAAAGAAATGACATTAACATCCCATTCCCATGTGTTGCTGGGTGTAATGGGACATGCTAGCACTCCCGGCACGCAGGAGGGTGAGGCCCAGGATCAAGAGTTCAAGGATAGCCTGGGCTTCGTAATAAAACCCTGTCTC